>NW_028327174.1:29149336-29214336 GCF_987537825.1 Furipterus horrens
CTTTCTCTTAGAACTAAGTTGCCTAATTGTCTCCCCCTGTCTCCTAAATCCCCTAAAATAAGGGAATAGTGATTTTTAAAGTTTCAAAGATATGTTATTCCATTTCTGTTAGGCCCTCCCAACTGAAATAGATAATGTAAAGTTAAAAATATTTCCATTTTCCAAAAATAGAGATAATGTATAGAAAGCATAATATTCTATAGTAACTAGCTTATAGAAACTCCTCAGTAAATGGTACCAATATTATGTTCAATATGGCCAGCTCAATTTTTTACTCTTTAAAAAGAAAGCTTTTATTTATTTATTTTTAGAGAAAGGGGATGAAAGGAAGAAAGAAAGGGTGTGAAACATTGAAGTGAGAAACATTGATTGGTTGCCTCTTATTTGCACCCTGACCAGGAATGGAACCTGCAATCCAGACAAGTGCCTTAACTGGGAATCAAACCAGTGACCTTTTGCTTTGGGGAATGCTGCCTTGCCAACTGAACCACACCAGTCAGGGCGATATTTTACTATTTAAGGACTGATCATTTTTGTTGTGTCTTCTCAGCAACTGTGCTTCAATAATGCTTTGTGTGCTTTACTGAGTTTCTTAGTTACTCTGTATTCTCTGCTTACTGTGGTCTGAATGTTTGAGTTCTACCAAAATGTTGAAATACTAAGGCCCAATGTAATGATATTAAAAGGTGGGGCCTTTGGGAGGTACTTAGGTCATGAATGGAATTAATGCTCTTATAAAAGAGATTCCACAGAGACCCCTTACCCCTTCCACCATGTGAGGACACAGCGAGGCGGCACCAGCTGTGATCCAGGACGAGGGTCCTCATAAATACATGACCATGATGGCACTTTGATCTTGGGTTTCCAGCCTCCAGAACTGGGAGAAATAAACTTCTATTGTTTATAAGCTGCCCAGTGTGTGCTATTTTGTTTTAGCAGCCTGGATAAAGTAAGAAAGCATTAGGCTAAAAACTTTAAATATTCATATTGTGTACTGATTTGCTTTGTATTCCATATAGCGTCAAGTGGAGTGCCTTGCTCACAACACACTTATCAAATGCTTATTAAAATGATTTAAATTAAAAAAAATAAAATGATTTAAATTAAGCAAAGAAGCCACAGTCCTGAAAACAATGTTTAAAATGAAATACTGAATCTCAGTTTTTAATAAAATTAATAACCTAAGCATATGAAAATCAGATGCTAATTGGCACTAGTATTTTAATATTTTTTACACTATGTATACTTTCAGAAAGATTTATTACAACATAGTGTAAATACTTTTTTCATTCTCTGTCTTCACGATTACATCATAAGGTCTTGAAGGCAGAGCCTACATACATCTCAATATCTTCAGGGTTTATACCAGTGCCTAGAGCATAGTAACTACTCAGTAAATTTTACTGCATAAATAAATAGAAAAATAATAGATGAGTAAAAAAGACTCAAAAGACAGTAGATCTAAATAAATTTTTCATAACTTAAAATCACTACCTTTGTGAGAAAAGTAAAGAAGGAGACAGAAAATGGAAATTAATATAATTTTTTACATGAACTGGAATCATAGTATATAGTGTACTGTGATTTACAGAAACATTGTGAGTTTTAGAAGGTTTATACTGATAAGAATGTTTAAGTAGGTGATATTTATTACTTATTACTACTAAGTAAAAGTAATATTTTTAAGAGGGAGGTCATTCACAGTAAAAGAACATCACAGGTAATTTATTTGAAATAGGTAACTTATTTGAAGAGGTAACTTTTGCTAATTACGTCTTAAGATACTTACGACATTGCTCTCCCTCCCCCAAATACAAATGCATGGCATCAAGTCTCAAAGAACCTAAAGCTAGAATCTGGGAAGAACTTCTAATAACCAGTGGTAGGTCAATTTTCTTGGCATTCTTAGGTTTCACCTCAAAACAAAGAGAGCACCTAAAAAAGATAGTAAGACACTTTGTAGTTTCTTTGTGTTATTTCGTTGGCTCTATATCCAAGGTATATACCAACCAACAAAAGAGACTATCAATGTGTTGGTCTTTGAGGTATTTAAAGGTCTATTCTCAGACCTCCCCTATCTTCCCAACTACAATCTTTCTCATCATTCAGAAAGAGCATCTCTTGGAAATAGCTGGGCAGAATGTATGAAGTAGGCCACTGATCACTCATTACATACTGACTGCTTCTGTCTCTATAAGCAAGGGTCTGAAGACAATGATAGAGATATTCTGGATATAGTTCATAGCAGAACATTTATGTTGTTGTCTGTTATATCTTCACAGCGTTTTGGAGGACCAAGCAGGAAGTAAAGGGAACTGCCACCTCAGTTGAATGAATGCTTTTAAGAAATCATATTGGAATCTGGGCACCTTAACTTCCTTTCTAGGCGTGAATCTGAGAAGGAGATGTTCTTGTTGATTCACCTGAGAGTGGTTTAGAGTAATCCATTCATCCTGTATTTTGACAGTCACTGAGTTAGGGAGCATCCCGTTCAGCAATTTGTAAAAAAGTAGAAATAAAACAAAAAATAAGTAACAAAAATATGGTGAAATAAGGGAAAAGAATTACTAACTTGAAGGCTTATAGCATGTTTCTAAAAGTAATGTCTTGTAAGACTCAAGAGACATTTTGAAACTGTTTGCTATACTCAATAAAATGTATCTCCATGATAGCAGCAACAGCAGACAATTAAAAACAGAATGAAATACAAAAGGATGATAGGTAAGCTAAAAATTTTCGATGAAATGAAATGTATAACAGAAAAATTAAAGCTCATGTTTTAAAAGTTATCAGAAATATTGAACTATAGAAATGATAATACGGAAGCATTAATGAGTGACATGGAGGATGGACTCGAGAAGCTCTCCTAGAATGTATAAGAAGAGAATAAAAAGATAAAATTATGGAAGAGAAGATGACAGTTAATAAGACCAAAATGGAGCTTTAATATTTTTAATTTGTATTCATGAAAAAGGAGACAAAACATGAAGTAGAAGCAGTAAATAAAGATATGATAGAAGAAAACTTGACAGATAGACCTGCATATGCAGATTGGCATGACTTGACTTAATTTAAGATAAAACAGTAGATGAGACATACAAAACTCAGGCTGACACACTTTTGAATTACAATAAATGATCAATAATTTAAAAACTGTCAAATATCCAAATAATGTTGGAGGAGGGAGATTACTGATAAAGGAAAAATGTACCTAGCCATTCAGACTTTACAAGTAAATATTCTAAAACAATGAAAAATATCTAAGAGTCTTGAGATAATAATATTGTGACTTAAGGGTTTCACATCCAAACATTCTGCATTCTCTTGTCTAAAAGACATTTGAGAATGGTTTCAAATAAATACATGATCATAAAAATAATATTTATGTAACTTTACAAACAAATTATTTGAAGGATTGCTCCAGATCAACCCGAAGAGTCCGTTGTAAAAGCCAAATATGGGACAATAATGGCACAAAAACTGTTAGGGTTTGTTCTTTCCCTGACTGAATCAGAATATCTCACTCCCTTTATATAATGCATTGGTAGCATGATGCCGTAAGCCAGAGCTTCTTTTATTTATTTCACTTCCACTCCCACCACTTCCCCATCACCAGGAAATATATAGTTTTTATGCCTCATTCTTCACCTCAAAATTTAGACTGGACCTTTTGTTAGATCCAGTAGTCTAGGAACTAACCAGAACTTGTGAAGCGACTAAAAATTATTTTTACATGGATGAAGTATTGTGTTTGACAGTGTTTTTGACAATATATTGCCTAAGGAAATATATTGGCATTTTCTTACTAACTTTTTCTTATTAAAGAGTCCTGTATTTTGAGAGAGTTTTTGTTTGTTTTTATAGATTAGAAAACTTACTCAAGAACGTTTTTGGACTCTCTCAAAATCCCACACTTAGTAAGAAATTTAAATTTGCATCTTCTGATTTCAAATCAGATATTTCATTATCTGTCTAATTTACGACTGGTTCATGGACTTTCAGAAAATAGTAGTTTATATTATATTTTTTCTTGGTTTTATTTCATCAAAAAAGAAAGAACTTTTATGTCACTTAATATTTTTAATTAGTTTAGCCTATATTGTTCAACTCTCAAGTGTACAATTATCCTCCATAAAGATATTTATATCTGAAAAATCACCTTTCTAATTTCTAGTTAGTATGCTAGAGTCCAAATTTTTTTGACATCTATTCTCTTGATTACTTTGAATTATATTATACTGCAGGATTACATATTTTGAAGAGAAATTGTAAACAAACAAACAAAAAAATGGTTTTGAGATCTGTGATCCCAAAAACTTTGGGCTAGGAAATGGAATACATAGAGCTGCCATCAAGCTGTAAACTTTTTAGGACGTCATTAAAATTTTCTAGGCCTCACCTTTTTATATTGAAACAAATGCTTTTAACTAGATTACTTCTTAGCACCCTTTCAACTCTAAATTTGTCATGTCCTTAAAAATGCTTTAAGTAGTATTAGAAACATTCAAAAAACAAAATGTAATTTAAAGTCCCTGATCAATCATCCAGCTACACCAGGGATTGTGACAAATGTGTAAGCATTGATTTGTGGTTATTAAGATTGTAAATCAACCAATTGGGCCCTTGTAGTTGTCTATAAAATCTCAATCACAATAGAAAACATGGTCACATGGTGTTTCCATGGTTGATGTTCTCTGGGGTATTACCTGGCTATTACCAGATAGTATCATAATTAGGACTCAGTAATAGACAGGGTCCCTATACAAGGCCTAGAAAATACTCTGTATAAATCTGCAAAAGTTATGATAAAAAAAAGGAAAGAAAAGAAAAGAAAAGAGAGGTTACACTGTTCTAAAGTAGTGCTTGGTAACCTCTGATCATCAAAGATATGGTACAAGAGATCTTTCTTACTTTATTATTCTTTCCAGGCTTTCTGCCTTTCCAACTTAATGGGGTGTCTTGAGTAAGTGAATATGTAGAACTCCAGCATCCCACTTCTGCTCTGTTAGTATCCTTTTCTTTCCAGTCATTTGGTTTTGATTTCCTTTTATTCTTCTTGCAAACAAATCACCCTAAGCTTACTAAAACCTAAGACTATCTTGTCTGAAGTTCAATTGCTATTTGCAAGGTAGAATTTTTGTCAAACCCACAAATTGCTGTTTATTGTCCCTGTCTTCAGTTATTTTCTTGCCCTTGGATATTGCTAAAATTTTTATGCCACTTTACATTGTGATTATGGTATCTCCATATAAATTAGTTCATAAGCTATTTCATTTCCTCCCTTTACTATCTCTTTATATCCTATGCCCCTTACACAAAATCGGTCCATCCTTTTGAGGAGGTAAAGTTCTAATGTATATGGTATATGGCCTCTGTAAAGTACTGTAACATCCTCTGGACTCATAATGGAATTTGATTTAGGAATTATTTTCTGCCTTAGGGCACTGACCCTTTAAGTAAGTTTTCTGTGACTTGAGCTGAGCGCCCTGTTACCCTGAGTCATCCACTTCTTCAGGTTCATCTTGCTATGTACTGAAGACCATACAGAGATGTCAAACAGGACTTTCTAGGGCAATAGAAATGTTCTTTATCTCTGCTCTCCAATAGTTTGGCCACATGTAGCTATTTAGCACTTGAAATGTATTGAATATGGTGGAGAGAGTGTACCTTTAATTTTATTAATTTTAATTAATTTTTCCTATTGTACACTTAGCTATTTCTTATACTTGGATTACCTGTCATTATTCCCTCAGTCCAGAAAATCCTACTTATCCTAATGTCTACATCTAGATTTATCTTCTACAGGATATCTTCTTGCTATTAAGTCATATCAATGTTGCCCTTCTTGTTACATTAATTGTGCCACCCCTCTGTCAGTTATTGGACACTGTTATGTGTTGGAATTTAGCTGCTTCACAAAGGTGTGTTTTTCTTCATAACCAAACACAAAATTCTTTGAGGTCGGAATCTGTGCCTAACATTTCTTTTGCATTCCTCTTGGCAACATAGCATATGCTGGGCACCTGGTTGCCGCTCAATAAATATTTATTACATGGATAAATAAAGTAGGATACATCAGGGAGCAGGGTGACTGGGCAGATGGTGCCCAAATGACAAAAGCCCCACTTTTTGCTCCTAGAAGTGATGGCATATTTAAATAATTTTTTTCCAGAAGGTCCCAGAAAAGTCTGTAAGAACTGCCATACACTGTTAGAAAGCCTGGCAAGAAGAGAACCATGTTCTTGGCAACTGCGGTATATAGTTCAACAATATTGCATGTACAGGGTTCTCTGATTCTCTCCTGATATAAGATATTCCTAAGCAGACAAACTTCAGGAGCAAAATTTTAAGATTTCTCTCATGTGTGTAGAAAGCCACATGGTGGCTCCCACCACTAGTGATTTCAGATCTGTGTAATAGTTCTGTTTTTACTCTCTACAACGTCTTGAAATTGTTGGCTATGTTATTTGTATATTGTGTCTATTCAAAGTGTTAGTGTGAAGAAACTTATTCTTGCACATTCTAGGCCAGAACAGAACAAGAAAACAGAAAGAGAAAACAAATAACAGAAACAATGCAACACAGTGCTAATGATTGCAAATCACTCTGACAAAACATTCCCGAATATCATGAGAAATTATTGATAAGTTTAAAAAGATACACTATACCAAAGTAACAGTATAGTGTCAGCAACATTTCTGAAAATAGTCAACAATAATCAGAATTTGTTTATACATATAGCATGCATTTTAGAGGTAACAACTAGGAAAGCCTCATTATTATAGACTTTACTGGAGGATCTCTGAGGTCCCTTCCAGCTTTAAAATGCTGAATATAATTCAGAATTTATGATAATTCGAACTAGGCTTGACTGAAATTTACTTTTGTATGATCTATGAAGCAAGGATTTGCTAATAGTGTAAACAAGATTGCTTGAGGCTTTTACCAAGCTGTTCTTAAAGATTTTAACACATTGTGTGGTACAAATGGGTCTAACTAATTTCAAATGATTCCTACCTGTTTATGAAAGCGCACAATGAAAGTTTGTTACTTAGAAATGCTTTTATTAGCAGCTAACTTTACACGGTGAATTAGAAGGTAATATATCTGTATTTCTTATTAGAGTGTATAGCGGGGCTTTATCTTGATGCTGTTGTTAATTCAGATTGGTTTCTCCAGGGCTAGAATATATCAATGAGGTTTTTCTGTAATTAGAAATGACTATTTCAAATACAATTGTCTATTTCAGTGGTCTATTTTCCCCCTTCTTCGCTGTATCCACCTTTATCATCTTGATCTATGTTAAAAATATGTTTATTAAGCATTGACATTATTTTACTACTAATCGAGGTGAGATTGGGTTTTTATGGCAACCTAATTACACTTTGAGAAATAGTTAAAAACCCAGAGCTTCCTATAGTTAGCTCTAATTCTTTTACTTTGTTTTTCTGTTACAGTTGCCCCCAATTTTCCTCCTTTGTCTTCTTCTACCCATTCCACCTCCCAGTCCCACAGTCAATCCCCACACTGTTGTCCATATCTATACTTGTTTATAATTCTTCAAGAGTACAAAGCATTAACATAGAACCTGTAAGATTAGGTCCACTCCTGCAAAGTCTTAATTTTTTCCTTCAACAGGTTGTCATCTCAATTTGTTTTTCTTGAGGTTAAAGTAATTCTCCATATATATAAAGGCTGAGAAAAATTCTGTACTGTACTGTGAAACCAAAAATTTACTCTACACAATAGAGTTTGACAATTTATTTCACTTAAAAACAGCAAAAATACTAATAAAAATAGCATGATACTGACATAAAAACAGAGACATAGATCAAAGAGCTATAAATAAATCCACACCTATTTGGTCAATTAGTATATGACAAAGAAGGCAAGAACATATAATGGGGTAAAGACAATCTATTTAATAAATGGAGTTGGGAAAATTAGATACATGTAAAACATGACACTAAAACACCTTTTTACACCATATTCAAAAATATACTCAAAATAGATTAAAGACTTCAATGTAAGACTGAAAACCATAGAACTTCTAGAAGAAAACACAGGCAGTAAAATCTCTGACATTTCTCTTAGAGATATCTTTTCTGATATATCTCCTCAGCTAGAGGAAACAAACAGGGAAATAAACAAACAAAAGAAAAACAAATGGGACTACATCAAACTAAAAAGTTTTTGCACAGCAAAAGAAACCATCAACAAAATGGAAAGACAACCTACTGATTGGGAGAAGATATTTACCACTGTTATATCCAATAGAGGTTAATATTCAGAAGTTATAAACAACTCATATAACTCAATATCAAAAACAAAGAATCCAATTAAAAATGGACAAAGGACCTGAATAAACACTTTCCTGAAAAGGACATACAGAATGCCAGTAGAGGTTTGAAAAGATGCTCAGTGTCACTAGTCATCAGAAAAATGCAAATTAAAACCCAATGAGATACAACCTCACCCCTGTCAGAATTACTATAATCAATTAAGCCAATCAACAAAAGTGTTGGTGAGGATGTGGAGAAAAGGGAATGCTCATACACTGTTGGTTGGAATGCAGATTTGTGCAGCCATTTGAGAAAACAGTATGGAGGGTTCAAAGAAAATTAAAAATGGAAACTGCCTTATGATCCAGCAATTCCGCTTCTGAGTATATATTCAAAAACCCAAAACACTGATTCGAAAAAATATATACACCTTTATGTTTATTGCAGCACCATTTACAATAGCCAAGCTATGGAAGCAACCCAAGTGCCCATAATAAGATGAATGGATAAAAAAGTGATGGAATATTACTTGACCATAAAGAAGAATGAAATTTACTATTTGCCACAGCATGGATGGCCCTAGAGGGTGTTACGTTGGTGAAATAAGTCAGACAGAATAAGACAAATACTGTATGATTTAACTTAAAGGTGGAACCTAAAGAACAAAATAAATGAGAAAAACAAAGTAGAAACAGACTCATAGATACAGAGATCAGAGATGTTGAGGGACTGGGTGAAAAAAGTGAAGGGATGAGAAAGTACAAATTGGTAGTCAAAATATAGTTACAGGGATGTGAAGTACAGCATAGGAAATACACCCAATAATATTTTAATAACAATTTATGATGCCAGGTGGGTCCTAGAAGTATGGGGGTCACTTTGTAAAGCATATTATTACCTAACCACTTTGCTGTACACCTGAAGCTAATAGAAAACAGTACTAAGTGTAAATTATAGTTGAAAATTAAAAAATAATAAATAATAAGGAAGCCAAAAGAGTAAAAACCCAGCAAAAATTCTTCTGAAGACCTGTACAGATATATATGCTGCATTTTACAAAAATGAATACCAAAAATATTTACTTTGTAAGATTACATACAGTTTAGATTAATAATTTAAAAATCATTGAATTTAAAACACAATGTAGGAAATATTTGGTATCACTTCCTGTAACTAAAATATGATATCAGTTCCACCAGAAGATGTTTTCATATTCTCTCAGCATATTTTCTAAATACCATAAATATAAATATAAGTAACTATAAAATTTAAAATTTAGGAAAGTGGTATTTTATAGCACCATTGGGTAGATTCCATTAGCTACGTTTCTACTAATAAAAAACAATGCCTGCAATAGTATTAAAGACATATGATGAAGTGTAAAACTATTACTTCTGTAGTGCTTTAAACTGTATAAAATATTTTAAACAGATTCTATTGTAATTTTCACTTAAATAGCATTTAGAAAATATCTGATATATTGGTTGTCCTGGCTTGCATTCTCTGTACACATTATCTTAACCCTCACAAGAACCTGTAAAGCTAGGATCATGTTCATTAATTATATGGGAAAACTGAAGCCTTGAGAAAGAGAATAACTTGCATAACAGATCCCACCAGTATGTGAAGAGAAAATTTTGACTACACATCTATCTGACTCTAAAACCTGTGCTCTTACCTTTCAAGTTATTGTCTTTCTGAGCAAAGGTTTTTAAAATTTATGTTTCTCATGGTGTTAATTGCACTAATTATCTTATTTTGTATTGTATCTTTTCCATTACTGTTTATCTCCCCTATAGCCTCTCCTACTTCCATTCCCACCTCAATCACCACACTGGTTTTGGTGTCCATGAGTTCTTTTTCTTTTTTTGCTGGATTCCTCCACTCCCCAAAGCCCCTTATCCAGAGCTGTCAGACTGTTCTCTATCTATGAGTCTGTCTCTGTTTTGCTTGTTAGTTTAGTTTGTTCATTAGCTTTCACATACGAATGAAATTATATGGTATTTGTCTTTCTCTGACTGGCTTATTTCACCTAGTGCAACATTCTTCAGGTCCATCCATGTTGTCACGAAGGGTGAATTTTTCTTCTTTTTTACAGCCAAGTAGTATTCCATTGTGTAAATATACCATAGCTGTTTTAACTACTCATCTACTGATGGACACTTGGGCTATTTCCAAATCTTGGCTATTGTAAATAATGCTGCAATGAATATAGAGGTGCTTATGTTCTTATGAATTTGTTCTTTGGACAAATTCTCAGAAGTGGAATCACTGGGTCATAAAGCAATTCCATTTTTAATTTTTTGAGGTAACTCCACACTGCTTTCCACAGTGGCTGCACCAACCTGCATTCCCACCCATAGTTCTCCTTTCTCCATATTCTCACTAGAACTTGTTTGTTGATTTATTGATGATGCCATTCTGATATCAAACTAAAAGGTTTTTGCACAGCAAATGAAGCCATAAACATAGCGAAAAGACAACCTATTGAATGGGAGAACATACTAGCTGATACATCTGATAAATGCTTAATACCCAAAATTTACAAATAACTTATAACACTCAACACCAAAAAACCCAAACAACCCAATTGAAAAATGAGCAAAGGACCTGAATAGACACTTCTTCGAAGAGGACATGCACATGATCTATAAACATATGAATAAATGCTCAATGTCACTAATCATCAAAAGAATACAAATTAAAACCACAATGAGATATCACCGCACACCTGCACTAGTTATCTTAAAACTTTACTCACTCTGAAAAGTAAATATGAATAAGTTATTAATTTTGCTAAACAATGAGACATGTTTTTTGAAAAGGTATAAAAGTATTATATTAGAAGAGGTAAAGAAGATAGTTTGATGCCTTAGATGTTTTAAATTATGGTCTAACAAAATTTGAATATTGTTATTGAGAGATGATTTTGCTCATCAATCCAAGTGGGCATCTTTTGAAATTCTATCTTGTTTCATCAATTTTATCATGTTAAATTGTTTATCTGAAATTCTTTACACCAATAAAATGATTTCTTGTATCTCATTCAATTCAGGACTACCCTTTCATGTCAATTGGTTGGAAGGGTTTCACTCATTACTTCTTAACATAAAGGACATGCAATGATGTAAAAAAAATATCATTTGTTGAAGAAATATTGGTTTCTAGAGACTCTCATATATGAGGCTTAAAATATGAGATCTCTAAATCTTTTCCTGGTTCATCTTTCTATTTCTGCACTTTAAAATGAGCATTGCTTCAGATTTTGCACTAAGTATCACTGAAATGTACAAATAAGCACCCAACTCAAAGAAAGCTATTTTGATATTAACATTTTAAACCCCATGACATTTTGGCTAGGTGGTCCTTAATAATTGAACATGCTAGAAATAATCAACAGAAAATAAAATAAAGAATATCACTTCACATGAAAAAATTGTTAACTTGAGTTAGGTAAAGAAAAATATCTTATTAAAATATTTACATATAATTAGAGCCAGGAAAATGAATCTTGGTAAAATAATGACTAAAACAAATATTAGCAAGTATAACCATTAAAAAGTTTTGATTTGGACAAAGGTTGATTTATAAATTAAATTTTTCTTATAAAATTTACACAGAAAAAACTTATTCCAGTTAACAATTTTTAGTAAAACAGTAGAAATAAGGATATTATTTAACCTTTATGTGTAACAAGTTGAGCATAGAATTAATTTAGCTTAATAGATTTATTCAAAAAATAACCTAATATATTTATTCTAAAAATAAATTAAAATTTATCAATGTTTGTATAATAATAAAATACTTATATTCATAAATAAAGAATTGATGTATCAAAATGTCAAAGTTAGAGCTCAAAATACCCATCAAATTGTAGTGTAAAAATAGTAAGTTCAAAATATTTTGTATTTTTCCCAAATCTGTAGTTTTTATTCCAAAATATTCTCATTGATAAAATAAATTTAATAATGATTCAATCTGTCCTTCTTACTAAGTTGTAGAATATTGACTTGGTAAGTAACCATATGAGACAATAATTATAGAAGTGCTTTGTTAATTTTAAAACATTATTTAATAATGGTACTTATTACTTTAAATTGCCTGTTGTTAGATATCCTTAGATGAATGCATAATTAGTAGAAACATTTTCTCAAAAAGTTAACCTTTCTCTGTGACTTCTTGAATCTGTTGATGACACCGCAATTCTAACAGATCTTCAGGATCTGAGGGTGGAAAGCTCAAAATTCCTTGGGACTGCTTCTCTAGCATAACCACAGAAATCATATAGAATCTGTAAATTATCACAGGGCAACTCTACAATCAAATTGGTTTCACACCTCAATTATTATTCAGTGATAGCTTTATCTTATTTTATATTATAGATACATTTCTGGGAATTTTCCAAAACCAATTTTTTTTACAAATAAAATTCTATTCTAGATGCAAAAAAAAAAAAAGCAATTTTAAGAAGTCTACTGAGAAAAATTCATTGTAGATTTTTTTTCTATATGTTCTGTCATTAAAACATGACACACAAATATTCCTTTTATTTTTCAGAGACTCTCTTGTAAAGACATGGTGAATGTATTATAGTTCATTGAAGATTTGTTTCTCTGGTAAGTCTAGAGTTTCCATGATTCATTGAATTAGTATCACTGTGGTTATGTGGTTTGGTTTTATGTTTTATATTAAATTTAAAAGCCTTGAATAAATGTAATTAATTTAAAATTTGAAGCAGTAGTAAAAGGAAAAGAAGAAGGAACAAAGAGTTATCCTATATTTTATAAATGAGGCAGTGCAGATGACATTTAAGGTATAACTGTAAGAAACAACTAAATTAAAATGACCATAACTTAGCGATGTGATCAATTTGATGTTCAAGTGGGGCTTGGACTAAAACAATAAGAGGACAAATTTAGTTACCCAAGACATGTATGAAAAATATTTGAGTCAATTCATTGCTTGGCAAAGAGACGTAATTTTTTTAATGATAATAATGATGAAATGGTAATAATATATGTTGTTAAAATTTATGTGATTATGATCAACTTAAATAACATGATCATGGTTCGACCATAGGGTGAAGCACATATGTTTTCTTAGGTAACTGTTGAAATCAAAAACAGAGATCCAAGTTTGGGGTTATAGTTATCTGACTAGTATAACTGAAACAAAATCAACATTCAAAAAATATAGCATAGCAAAATCCTTTAAATATTTTAATAAAATCTAGGACTGGCAATAGGTGAGAGTATAATTGAAAAAACATAAAGGCGTGCAGCCTAGAAGGAGGAGACACTTGCCGCGCTGGGTTACAGATGAAGTTGTGTGGGGTACTATGTTTCTCTAGGGGAAAGCAAAACAAAAGTAAAAGAGAAGTAGAAAAGAAATGAATTAGAGCAAAAGTTTTGGATTACTCATCCAAAGCTGCTTTGAACTAAGTAATGTCTGAGTGGTACAAGCAGCATCTTGAGGCTTTCATGCCTAGACCAGGTATGGGAAGAAACTAATTCACTAGCAAATGGCATTAGTGTCTGAACTGAGAGATAACCTGCATTAGCATGTTGAGTCACAACGTTGTTTCCAAATTATAAAGTGCAAATAGATAGCGGTGATAACCAGGTTTACCTCAGTCCCAGCAAAAAAAGCATGCATTTTTCATAAAATGGTTGAAAGTTTTATGACTGAAGCTATCATTTTATGTATTTTTTTTTTCATTTGTGGTCAATTCTTCTATGTATTATGGAAGTGACAGTATAGTGTGATTTTCTAGATCAGGCCAGATTTCATAAAAGTGTTTTCTTTTTAAATAAAAACAAGTCTCTAAGTGTATAATTAAATGTAATTTTCTTTTTGAATTATTTTTGTATAATTAGGTTTACAAGTGAGAAAGAAAGAAATACAGTTATCAGACATGTTCTGATTTTAGATGTGGAATATATAGACATTTTCTCTATAGCCTAATATCATAATAGTTTAATGCTGTGTTTTCATTGATTACTGTCATAGATTGTACCCCTTACACTATTAATTAAACATAGATTCCAAGGTCCTGACAATAATTTCCTGGTTTCAAAAGGGATGTTTAAGTTCTAAATCCACCTAAACTAGGTGAGTGAAATTAAAGAAAAACATTTGCTTCCTTTCAGCCTTGAGTGATATTTTCTCTCTTACTTTCTCCCTGAAGCTGCCTCTTTCCATTTTCCCTGTACCATTCTGTGGCGACCCCACAGGACTAGCAAAACCAAGTCCTGAAGTCACTTGTCTATCTGCTCCTTTGTCATTGCCCTCATTTAGGCCCTTGTTATTCCTCAAATAAACTATTAAAACTTCTGCTTTTCTCCTTTACTCTTGTTTCCATTCCCCAATCTATGTTCCATTCTGCTTCTAGAATTATTTATCTGAAATTTAAACCTGACTAACATACTAACTCCTCAGATGTTTTACTCTTCAATGCAACTCTCAAATGGTCACCCTCTGCAGATGTAGCTCTTAAAACTCTGCTTCACAACAGATACTCTAGAGCCCTTCCTTATGATACGAATCCACTTTTACTTCATACAATGTCATTGGTTAAATAACAGTGAATGCATTAGTTTAATAAGCCCCTTTTGTGACTCCTTGAAAATGATAACTTTCTCTCTAGTTTTTTCTAAAATTTTCTAAGGAAATTCTTTAAGAGGCAGAAGAGAGGAGAGGGCAGGAGTGGGAGGAGAGGACAAAGGAGGGGAGGAGAGAAGAGGAAAAGGTAGGGGAGGAGAGAAGAGGAAAAGGTAGGGGAGGAGAAAGAAGGGAAACAGAGGGTAAGGGAGGGGAGGGGAGGAGAAGGGAAGAAAAGAGAAGTGAGGGGAAGGGAGGAGAGAGTGCTATTTATAAGCAGCTGCTGTGAGTCAGTTGCTTTCTGTAGATAGTCTTAAGTCCTCACTGCAACGGTATGACACGGGTATAATTTTAATTCTACAAATAAAAATATTAGAGCTCGGAGAGGTTACATTGTCAAAGGCAATATCTATTGTTAAAAAGTGGAAACTAATGTATGGGGGGGGGACCCAAAAAACAGAATTTACTTATAAAAGTTGTGTATTTATTCTTACATGTTTAAACATGAGTCACCTCCAAAGTACTCTCCATTTGATGCAATACACCTATTGAAACATTTTTTCCTCTATTCAAAACAGTTTTTGAATTTATTGATTTTGATGCCTTTTAGTGCTTCTGTCATTTTTTATTTCAGCTCTTCCACATTGGCTAAATATTTCCCTTTGAGGACTTTTTTCATCTGGGGAAAGAAAAAAAAAAGTCACTTGGGGTGAAATGGCATGAAAAGGAGGGTGGGGCATGGTGGTCATGCCATTATTTGGTCAAAAACTCCTGAACACTCAGCATGGTGTGGGCAGATATGCTTATAAATCACCCATCATGAAATGGGCAAATGCGTTGAAAGACTCTTCAGAAAGATTCTGAAGCCAAACACAGCTTCTCACAACAATGCCAGCTGGTACACTGATACAGATGGGTTCCTAGAACACTCATTTAGTGGGGGAATTACCATCCTCCAGAAGATAATTCTGCTTTTTTTTGGGGGGGGGGCCCTTGTACATGTATGTCAAGTTATCATGATGTACACTTTAGATGTCTTTTAATATTATTTGTAAATTATACCTTGGTAAAGCCAATTTTTTTTTAAGTGTAAGAAAAGAAAGTGGAGCCTATCATCAACAATTTGACTCCAAGGACCAAAATCTTTGCACTGTGCTACACTTAGATTCTCATCTATCATCAGGGTATCATCAGGATATCTCACTGCCTGGGAGCAGGACAGGCTAGAGTATTTTCCCATGATTCAGTCACAACACAATAGATTTTGGTCTTTGAGGATTATGCTCCTGTCATCTTACTCCCACAGACAAAAATGGCCAACAATCCCTATCCTTGATACTTCGATATTTTTGTCCAAAGGGATGCTCAGTTCCCAATGGAATCCTCCTAGATGGACCTTCAGCCAGATTTTGCTTGGGTCCATGTTTATCGTCTAACCCATTCCACACAGATGGTTCCCAAATCATGAGTCAACTACGCAGATAGAAAACGTCAGTAAATAGTATAAGTTTCAGAGTCCAGAGGAAAAAAATGTACAATGCCTTAGAAAACCATGTTTTAATAATATATACCTTTAAAACTTTATACAGAGTGTCTAAGAAGTTTGGGGATAGTAGATTCAATTTATGATGTTATAATATTAGGGAACCTTCAGTTTTCTTTGAAAATAGACATTAATATTTTGACATGAAGCTGGCCAGGTGGCAAAAATAAGGTTAGAAGGGCAGAGAAAAAGCATTATTCCCCTTCCCTTGCAAAATGTGCTTGAAAGAGAAAAAGAGTTCTCCAGAAGCTATAGCTCTATGAGAGAAAACCACCAGTTTGTGAAAGAATCACGTGGGTAAGGATCATAGCTAGCAGGGAAACTGCTTGTCACTAAGAAAAAAATATGTCTATGCAAACAAAAACCTTGTGTTCTGGCCTATTGAGGAGAATTCCAAACAAAGGTCCATGATGAATTGGTTGTCACAATGGACAATGCTTTCCCTGATTTTGCCTTATTTTCCCCTTCCCCCATCTTTTCCCTTCCCTCTTGATTTTTAACAGCCCCCTTCCGTCCCTGGTAGCTAGAAAATACAAAGTTTGTAAGAAATATTTTGGTTCAAATACTGACATATAATTTAGAAAATTTTAAATTCTA
This sequence comes from Furipterus horrens, assembly GCF_987537825.1. Lineage (NCBI taxonomy): Eukaryota > Metazoa > Chordata > Mammalia > Chiroptera > Furipteridae > Furipterus > Furipterus horrens. The sequence goes on from NW_028327174.1 coordinate 29,166,359, forward strand.
TGACCAATTGTACTATGTTAAATGTGTATTAGAAATGAAACAGCATTGAATCTTCCAGAAACTCCCTGTGTTTCACACTGAATAATACATTAAGCAAAATAACCAACAAGAAAGGGTTCATTCAATTACATTTTGTGTGGGTCTGGAGTAAATTTTAAATTTTGCTTGTCTCTAGGTTATTTACTTTTCCACTGCTGGACCTCACTAAAAGCAGACAAATATTAATTTAACACTAATGATAATAGCAAAAGCAACATGGCAGATTCTACGTTTTAGTTCACTTTACTATCAATTGTGTGACTAGGAAAAACCTAAGTTTTTGCTGTCTGAAAGAAAAATGTATTTATCAAATCTGCCTACTTCCACAGAGTAAGAATTAATACTGGGAGAGAAGGGACAGTGGCTCTTTCATTTGCTGCCTCAGTGGAAGGAAGCAGGCCTACAAAGTCATCTACCAGATGCTCTGACAAACTTATCATTTGAATTCAATGCACATAACACTCAATGTTACGAAACAATTACCAAGTTCGATATGGCCACAATTCCTGTTTTCACACAAAAGACTTTGTAATAGTTTTTCTTTTTGCATGACTTGAGTTTCTTTTTCTTTGATAGGAATTAATAATCACAAAAACTGTCGTATATTTTGAATTATTTAAGGACAAGTTTATATAGAAAGGAGGAACCTTTGATGTTATACCTTATAATACTAAATGGAATGATTCAGTATATAAATAACATATACATATGTATGTGTGTAGTTTTATATGATACAGATATTGTTTCTGGGGAAATATATATATTTGTGTATGTATATGTGTACATAATGTATACGAATGTGTATATATACACATTGGTAAAATATTTTTACATATCTTATATTGATTCCTTTATTGATACATACATGAAGAAGACTAAGACAAGTTTCTTGTAATGGTGAACTATGTTGGTGCTGCAATTTTATGCTCTTCCTATGTGTAGTTATGTTTCAGATGGGAGATGTTAGATGAAGGTGGAAGATGGTCAATGATAAATTCAAATTTATACCATAAATTCTTTGGTAGTCCTTTAATGTACTAAACATTCTTTGTAGTATGATGTTATATTAATGTTAAGATAAATATACACCAAATGAAAAATGGAATGATTTAAATAATTTAAGTCCAACTCAGCATTAAAATATGATTGCATTTAATAAGATAATATTTTATGAACCAGTCACACAGACTTTCTGTATTAGATTCTCTGGAAATTATCAGCTCTTCTTATTGAACAAATTGGTTTTAAATTCTTTAAAATAAAATTTACAATAAAATAAAGCCAGTGGAACAATAGAATAAATTACTAGATAATTATGAATATATATATATATATATATATATATATATATATATATATATATATAATTTCTTTACAGGTAGAGGCAGCTTGTGGGGATTTTAAACACAGAGATATTAGAATTCCAGGACAAGATTTTTGTATTTAGAGGGGTGTTTGTTTTATTTTATTTTATTTTTTTTAGATGGGAATAAGAGAAAAGTACTCAATAGACTAGGACCTCTAATATGAAATTTACCAGCAGTGTAAATAGCTATTCCCAGAACAACTTTAGATCTAGAATTTAATGTCATATCATGAGAGCTTCTCCTTTACTTTTGTAAGCATGTTATTCTTTCCCCATATTTTGAACTTTCAGGTATTCTTTTTTTAAAAGAAGAATAATGTTATATTGTGTTATTTATATGTCAGAGGAAGATGGATACATAAGTGATATTATGGAATAGATATATAATCAGTATTGTCACATATTTTAGTGCTCTGTTAAAAGAAGTTCAATTTTATTATTTACAGTAAAGACATGCACAGTTTCTATTTCAAAACTGAAACACTGTGTGGGATCAATTATTATTTAAGTTATTTAAATTGGTTTAAAAAATAAAAGCACTTTACGTGACTACATTTCTTGCTGAGAATCTAATAATTATTTTTAAAATGCTAAACTTAAATTTACTTATTTTTGTATGCTAAACATTTTCTTTTTTCTTTTTATTGCATATATTGGGGTTAATTGGTTAATAAAATTATATGTTTCAGGTGTACAATTCTATGACACATCATCTGTACATTGTATTGTGTTTTCACCACCCAAAGTCATCTCCTCTGCCATCATTTATCCCCCCTTTACCCTCTTCTACCACTTCCCCTCTGGTAATTGCCATACTGTTGTCTATATTTATGAAATTTAAAAAAATTATGCCATTGCTACCACTATCTTAAATTTCATTGGTAGAGCACAAATATAAGGTCTCAAATGAGCTTGAAATATGTTATAATTTATATTAAATATATATTTTTAAAATGAATTATAGAGAGAAAATTAATATATCATATTATAAAATCATATTTAGTTTTTAACTTGATATACAATCTAATCCTGGTTGTTGGAAACTGAATTTAAATGTTTATCTCAATATTTTAACATATGAAACTCTTCACCCTATCTGTTATAAATTTTGGTTTGTGGTAGCCACCAATTTTTTGAAGGAAAAACAAAAATTGCATTAATCAATAATACTTTGTCAAGTTGTATAAAACATAATTGCATTTTATAAATTTACTCATTAATTTCAAAAGCTTTGATTTTAAAAAAAGCTTTAGATTTAGGGGCACCAAATACAAGAATTCTAAAAGTTGGAACATCTTTTGTGATGAACCCAGGTATGATGTTTTTTATCTATTATTACTTGTGCATTTGAGAAGAAAAATTAGTCATTAACGGATGATTTATTTTTTTTGAATTTATTTTATTTTCAATTTATTTCTAGATTTCTTGGGGTTTTTTCTAGGCTTACACTCTATGTTCATAATTTTATACACCAGAATATGAAATATTAAAATCAAAGTATCTCCTTTGAACCAAAGTGGGAGGTTGATTCTTATACCTATATATTCAGGGAGCAAAATACACACACACAATTTATAGTCTACTTAGAAAATCACTAATGAATTTTCACAGTTTTTGATATTTTTGGTTTTGAATAATCTAAAGTCTGCTGATTTTTTTTTTTTGGTTATACTAGTTTGTAGAAATGATCATTCATGCCACAACTGATTTAGAGCATCCTTAAATAAGTTCTATTAAGTATAATCATGGACCTAAAAGTAGAAGTGCTTTCTTCTCTAAAGGAATTTAGATTCCAGCTATAAAGAAAATGTTATGTGAACCAAGAGGAAACATTTAAGGAGATTATAATATCTCAACAACAGCTTCTTCCAAAAGAATCCTCTTTATTTCCAGGCTGTGATGGAGGGTGCTTCCCAGGCTGCCGTTGTCTGAAACATAGGTGAATGAAATAGTGTGAAATCTTCATTTTAAGAAAGTCAAATCATAGACTTCGAAGCAGCCCACTAGCTAGAATTATGAATGAGTTAAACCAAGCATATACATTTTTTTGTGAATTTAGTTTAATAAATATCTCTAGAATCAACCCAGCTAATAACAGTTGCTACCACTACTAGGTGGTGAAAAATGAATTTAGAACTAGGGTGCCTGTATGGGACAACATGAAAGGTAAATTTTTTAAGTAGCATGTAATAAAAAAAATTAAAAGAGCCAGGTGTTATTAGGAATAAAAGTAACACTAATAAGGAATATGACAGACCACTAGCAAAAAGGTTCTTGACTTTTTGATTCTCAAGGATTGGAGCGAACTACAAGTCAGAATACCCTGTGAGGCTCTAGCTCCACATCCTTCTTCCCTCCGGTAACCATCAGTTTGTTCACTTCATCCATTCATTTGTTTCTGTTTGTGTGTTTGTTTGTTATTTTGTTTTGTAGATTCCACATATAAGTGGAATCATATGGCATTTGTTTCTTTCTGTCTGACTTGTTTGGACTTATTTCTTAAACTCATTTATTGAGACAGTGGTCAATAAACTTTTTCTGTAAAGACCCAGATGGTAAACATTTTTGGCTTTGTAGCCAATAGTCTCTGTTACAACTACCCAACACAGCTGTACGAAAGCAGCCATAGTCAATACATCAGTGAATAATTGTGGCTATTTTCTAACAGATCTTTATAGATATACACTGAGGTTTAAATTTAACATTATTTTTATATATCACAAAATATTATTTTTTCAACTGTTAAAAAATGTATAAACCATTCAGTCCAATAAAAAGAGGTGGCAAGTTCAAAGTGATATCCTTTGGGTGTGGATAGTTAAATGAATGTATGTGGACTTCCTGGCATTGAGAAGTAGGGTGTTGGGAAAGTTGTACACATGAACACTGAGGACGTCTGTGATTCTGACTGTGTTTGTGATAAGAGATTTGCAGCATTCTTAGTGAATTTGGGTATGTGACAAAGAGGATCGTAAACGACAGACAAAGGAGATGTTGAGAGTATATAGCCAGGTGTCATGAGCCTAAAAAAGTAATTTTAAGAAAGTGACACTATAGTTTAAAAGAAGAAAGAGGAATCAAGATGAATGTCTACTCTCCTCTGAGCACTCATGGTGCTTGGGACCTTTGAGAATGCTGCAGAGAAGGAGAAGGCAGCTATGAGAGAATTAGTTGGAGAGAAGCAGTATAGAATCATAATGGAATACTATTCAAAAGATTATAGGTTATAGAAGGGCATTTATTTGGCAGTCTCTTTGGATATCAAGGATGAACAGCATGGCTAGATTAAATAGTGCTTTTGGATATAAAGTGGGTAGAGAGATCTTTCTTTTGGGACAAGGGGTTTTGTGGATGGTGAGGAAAGGCATTTAGAGTGTTGCAACTACGTGAACAGCTCAGGAAAACTGGCAAATATTTGTTTGGACATTGTTTTGTTAGCTTACAAGGTTTCTCAACAACAGCACTATTGCTATTTTGTGCTGATAATCCTTTAGGGGAGAAGACTGTCATTTGCATTATAGCATGAATAGCACCCTCTTCCCAGATGTGACAACCAAATATGTCTCTAGGCATTGCCAAATGTCTCAGGTTGAAAACCAGTGTGTTAGCTCTGCCCGTTTTGAGGAAAGGGCAATTGAGTCTGAAATATCCATGATAGCTTTTAATTTAAATACTTGGCTTATGGGTAGGAATTGTGCATTGGAGTAAAAAAGAGATAAGGAGAAGCTTAACTCACAAATTTTAAAGTTTTTTATTGCTTACAGAATGAAATTCAGGTTTCACACATTGGTTACATTTTCTCAATTACTTCTACTCTTAAGCTCCACTTTCTCTTCACATTTACCTGTCAGCTTTCCATTCATTAAATTTCCCAAATAATCCTTATAATTTCTCACTTTACTTTTGCTGAAATTATTGTTTGCATTTTTCCCCACTATTATCTTCCAAAAAAACTAGCTCTCAAAGCATATTTCAAATGATATGTCTGCTATGAGTTATGGCATAAATTTAATTCCATTGATGGGATTTAAACTTTTCCTTCTCTGCACTGACCCCGTATATTGTACTTTTACGCTATTTTCTAAGTCATTCCTTCTTATTGCTGGTATAATTTGTTTCAAGTTTATAATATCTCCATATAAAGTACAGATTTGGTTCTTTAATTTCAGAAATATTACTTGTATCATAGCATTGAAAAGTTTTCTATCCCCTTTGTTGTGTTGCTTACTTCAAGGAAACTAGTACTATTTAGATTGGATTGTACCTGTAAGACATATTTATGATAATTTTAAAATTCTTTTGATTTTTTTCTTTTATGAATTTACTGTGATTATATCGAGTGTTTGTTCTAAGGTCCCACTTTGGATCTTGGCTTTGTCAATCCAATTTATTAAACATTCTACTTATTGCATTTTAATGGTACGAGTTTTATGTGCTAATTAAAAAGTAAAAGAGAAACCAAAAGAAATCTAAATAATGTCCCTTCATCTCCAGCCAGTGAGTAAAAATATTAAATAGCTTTACTTTATTCTTTTAAATTTAATTATAAAATGGTGTTCTTCAATTTCTGTCCTTAGCTCTACAAATCATTTCTTTTTTATTCTACTTAAAAAATTATCTTAGTGTATTAAAACATCTAATTTGTATTATGTTTAGGTAAAAATATAGAAAGAAGCACTCATGAATATCTCCATTATTTTTAGTTATATATTTTTTATTATTTTTCATCCTGCTTTACCTCTTCCTCTCCTCCTTCTCCTTTCCTTCCTCCTCCTCCTTTATTCTTCCTTTTGGTTTTTATGGTTTGCATATTTGACAACATTTCTTCTAAATCACATTCGACTCTCTTCTCAGTTTATGTGAGACCTTTTAATTTTTCAGATATATAATATATACTTTGGTAACTTAACTCTGATTCTTAACCTAGTCTTCTAATACCTAAGGGCATGGCGGGATGAGTGGTCATTACCTGAAACTATGAAGTTTGTTTGGAGAACTCAACTCCTCTATCTTTCTTTCATCTGAGTTTTTAAAAATTCTTCTGAGATATGTTTGTGCCACTTAGTTGGGAGAGTGTTAAAATAATTCCTTTGACTCAGTGTGAAACCCAAAATCCTTTGCTCTCGTTTAAAGTGCTGCATCTTCTCTATCCACACTTAGAACTCTTGTCAATCCAGCCCCTGCTTCAGGAAGAATGATGCCAGAAATATTAGGGCACAGAGAGAGACGGAATCTGCACTTTTATTAATCCTTTTGAGTCTAGAGGGTGAGGAGAGAAACATCACCTGGCCCCTCTTTGCTTGGTCTCCTGCTCCCTCATATCATCTTGTCACTTAAGTTCTTCTTCACCCTTCTATAATGGGGTTTTCTGATTATACCTTTATGTCTTGCTCGGCTAACAAAACTCATGAGTTCAGGCAGTTGTTCATGCTGCTTACTGAGTTCCAGAGCTAACAAACAGGTAGTTGTACTTTCCAGAGACTTCTCTCATTTCTTTTTTCTCTCAGTTCCTCAATATTCTCTCCCAAATGGGAGAGACTTCCCAGATTAATGAGAGTTCCCAGAACTTTATCTTTTGGCCTTTTCCCTTCTGGTCGGGTTGGAATGGAGGAGGTGAAAAGGTAAATTTGCAATTATATCCAGTCATACAACATTTTTTGTATCTTTTAATGGATACTACATTTAAAAAACTTTATACATAATAATATTTTTTGAGTAGCCACCTTCTGCCAGTTATTAGAGACACATGAAGTTAAAGTAAAAGAATGGATAAATTTATTGTTTCATTTCAACAATAGATTGCTGGACATTAGAGAACTAGATCTACATGAATTAAGAAGTAAAGCTAAAAGAAAAGTAAGTTGAAAAAAATAGGAACAATACGCTACCACTTACTTAGGCAAAATATTAAACACACAAAATCATGAGTATACATTGCTCATGAATTAGATATTTATAAAGAGAAAGTATATAGAAATCTGTATGGAAGTTGAGGGAGTAGAGAATAAACTAGAAAAGAGGTTCTCTAATCACAAAATAAGACCAGGAAAGGAATTCAAACAATACCCTGTGGGCAATGGAGAGTCATTGATGGATTTTAAGTATTTGAGGTGAGGTGCAGGGTCATGCTTAACGTAATTAAGTGTGCATTTAAGAAAGATATCTGTAGGCTTCTGCATGGAGAAGAGATTAGGTATTCATAAAGTTAAAAGATGATTGTGACCTGAGCTAGGGTAGTTTAGTGAGAAGGAAGAAAGTGGGAAAATTTGAAAGACATTAGAGATTTGATGCCAAAGGACTTGATTGACTTAATTTCATGGGTGAAACAGGAAAAGAATATGAATGACTCTAGCCATCTATGATGCATGGCTAGTCATAGGTGGCTGGAGTCATTCATTTAAATCACAATGTAATGGTGGTATAATGTTTGCAATGAGAAACATTGAAAATCAAACTTGGAAGTGAGGAACACTTCAGGCAATTGTAAACACTTCTGGCTTGGGTTTGTAAAATAAAGTAGCTTAGTAGGAGCAGAGGTGTCTTTGGGGAAGTAGACTTTATCCTTCAGGTGGTGAAAAGCACTCCAGATAAAGACAGAAAAAAGCCACATGGAAACTAGGTATGCTCAGATAATCGGCAACAGGATAACAGAAATCCACAGAAATTCCCAGGTCTCTCTTGGTTTCGCTCCAAGGAATACACATGCTGTATTGCCTACAGTGTATTTATATAGATTAGTATTTTTTTCTCAGCTTGAATTTATAAATGTGTGTCACACAAATGGTAAGGTTTTCTAAAAGTATGTTCTCTCTTAAAAACCTCCAACCCACTGAAAACAAGTGAAAATATTTTTCACTCAATGCTTCTTAGGCAAATAAGGTAACTTTTCACTGTCAAACACGATAAGTACTTGTGCTGTAAAGTGATGTACACCAAGTAAATGCAAAACTAGTGTTGCAGGTGCTATGAATACATGTCTTTACTTTTGTAAATAACTAGTGTTTAAATACCTTTAATGGTTTAATAAAATTTTGGTCATATACTTAAACAATGATGACCAAGGTAAAATATCTAGGAGAAAAAAATTTATGATAAATTTCCAGTTGAATTATTGCAATGGACATGTTTGAAGAGAATCAAGTCTTATATTATCTTGTTCAGTTATAGCCCTAATCAAGTCCTCAAATCATGCCTTTCTGTACTTTGAGATAAATGATTAAGTGTCCATTCTGTTGCTAATACCGATTAGCACTGATGAGCACTAAGCACATGTATCAAAGATAGAATAGACTCTTTAAGAACTAAAAAATATTAAAGAAGTAAGATATTTAAAATGTCTAGAGTATGGTGGCACTTTAAGATCATCATCATAAGCAAAGTACTGAAAGGTGTTGGAAATTCTTTCAACGAAAGACACCCTTTTTATTTAAACCAGTACTGAACCCTGGCTGGTTTGGCTCAGTGGATTGAGCGTCGGCCTGTGAGCTAAGTGTCGCTGGTTCGATCTTCCAGTCAGGGCACATCAGAGAAGGAAAACTCTGATTCCAAAAAACCTCCGCTGCCTTGCGGCATACCTCTTCAGGGGAAAGGCTAAGGGGGTAAACCTCGACAGAAAATCCGGAGCTGGAGTCCCTAAGGCGGTTTGACGTTGTAGTCAACACCGGCAACTCCTGCGGCGCACCTGAAGCCAAGCTGTATTGACTCCGTCTTTCCCTTGGACCCTTCAGCTGCGAAGAGAGGGGGGGTCTGCTGCATGGGCAACAGCAGACCCTCCATATCACCCTGCCCAGGCTCTGTAGCTTCAGCTTCACTGGAGAGGACACTCCAGCGTCATCGCAAGATGTCGATTCAACACGGGAGGAGACAGATACCGTGTCACTCCCGAGTCGGACTGCACAGCCATTCTCGGCGGTGCAGATAGACTCTTAAGAAGCTACACCATCGTCTCTCGAGACGGACGGCTGCCGACGACGACGACGATGAACAGTTACTCCTGAATAGAGAAAAGCTCTTCTGAAAATACTGTCCTTTGGTTGTACCCAGAGCTCTTCTGCAAATACCATCAACTACTTGTAGCCATTGAAGACTAGATAGAAGTAGGAAAATAAATGAGTACCAACTTATGTATGGTTCTGTCCCAGCTCTGCATGGAATCTTTTTTATTGAGAAGCTCACTTGTCCTGCCTCATTATATTAGAGTCTTTTTATATTAGCAGGGTGAAAATGTCTTCCTTGTTGGGGTCTCATATACCAGGAATCCTCTGTTCCTATAGCTGGCAGCTAGCTAATAATTCTATGAAGTAAATTCTAAAAGCGAGTCGTTCCAATTATGTCTGATTGTTTATATTTTCCTAACTCTCTTTTCTTGTGAACTATGGATTTATATCTGTGGAACTGAGAAGCTTAAGTGGTCACAACAATTTCCCTTCACATTGTTTATTTTACCAGAGATTACTTTCAAAGTCTAATTATGTACCATGGCTAATGCCACCTTTTGCTTTAAAACTTCCCTTGCTCTTGTGTACAGAAAGATATTATCGCCAAGATAAGTTAGGAATGACAATCATAACAAATGAAAATCTAAATTAAGGAAAAGAGAGTAAATATAATTTTTAATCATACAAAATTTAATGCTTAAGAAACAAAACATTAGAAGTCATTTTATACAGAGTGAATTTATATCAGTTGAATTTAAAGGTGTGAAGTTTTGAGAGATATGCTAATGTTTCCCCCCCCTTCAGTTGTATTAGGGGGATTGGAATTTATATACCCAATAACTAGAAAAGTACAATAAAGAATCAGACTGGAGGAATATGTCTCTCTCCATTTTTTTGTTGTCACTCCTATGATGATTTTTCCCATGTCTTCACTGATTTCTCGTGCCAAACATTGTTTTCAAACACAGACAGTTTTGAAATGAATACTGTAAACTGTATGTTTCTGGGCATATACACACACTTTACAGGTACTACAATGAAAGCTTTAACAACAAGAAATGGAAAATATAGAAATGGCTAAGTCTCCTGCCAGTTTCAAACTTTACTAAACAGACTTATTGTGAGTGTTAAATTTAAACTATTTTTATTACTTGACTCAAGCCTTATTATCTTTCTGAAACACGAAGGGAAAGAGAATCTTTCACACACCAAACTAACATCACATTTGCTTTATTCATGGTTTTCAAATGTTTTGGGCAAAATTCCAGGGACACTGATGGATTTTATGCATTTACTTCATGTTAAACTGGACTTGTGATTTATACAGTTACAGTATGCTTGAGTTTTCTCCTCTGAGTAGTGGCCAGAAATATTGTTAATTTATTGGGTTCTTTGCAGAAAGTGATGTATGCATTATGTGAAAACAGTAAAGTAGTTGCCCTGAATCATACAGATATATTCGATATCTTATGAAAAAAGCATAAAACAAATAAAGATAATTCCTTGTTTTTTGAATCAGATCATAGATGTGACAAATGTTTCTTCTCATTAAATGATTACAGTATAAGTAAAAGAGAAACAAGGCAATGAGTTGCTCTAGCCATGTAAGCTTTTTCTGCAGCTGTATATAAACTACTATAAGCATCTCTTTCTTTTGTCTTTATTAAAGTAAAATATAGTTATTCACAGTAAAGTGGAATTTATCTTTCTCATATTGAAATCAGAAAAACAAAATTATACAAATATTTCAGTTAAAGAGATATCTATATATTTACAATAAGTTACTTGATCAATAAACTTCAGTTAGGGGCACTTATATGAACCTAAATATTCTGTTTTACTTTAAATTAAATACTACAAATGATTTAGTAAAAACATCTAATCTATCCTTTAGCACACGTTACCTATAGTTATAACATGACAACGTGTAGATTGTGTTATAACCACATTTTTTTTATTTCGTGAAATGCAAACATTTCTTCTGATGAATGAAAAGCATATGTAAGAACTGGAACAGATTTTAAGTGACACCGTGCCTTTTTGAGGTTGTGGTTCCTATGTAATTTTCTCTAACCACAAGTCTCCTAGCTGTCTGTCACAAACTTAGAGATATATATTTTTTCAAGTTAAGTTAACTGGGCATCTGGTTTATAAAAAGTCAACCAGATACTTTTTTTCTTTGGACATACTGTCTTCTCTCATACCTCCTCACTGAATAAATTTACCCACACATGATCTTTAAGTCATTTACCATTGTAAGTCACACAAACTTCATAGAGTTTGTGCTAGGTTAGAGTGCTGAATCCTAACCACTAGTTTCCCAGAAGGTGTCGTGAAATTCTGTTGCTTTTGCTAGGAAAAATGCATTGTATTTCCCATGTTCTTTGTAATAACTACTAAGTAGTTGCCTTAGGCTCTGTTGCAATCTCTGATGATCACCTTTTCACAGAATCAACAAATTTGTCTATAAAAACCTACCTTAAACAATAATTGCCATCATATCCTAAATAACTAATATATCACCACACAACTTGGAAAAAATCATCATATACTAATTAACATTTTGGGCAAAAAGTCATTATGTAAGTTGTTCTGACACAGATTTGAAGAGAGTGGTTTCTCCTGCCTGTAAACCTAATAAATCTATCCAAATACTTGTAAAATACCACAGTTTCAGTGATGGAAGCTATTTAAAAATATTAGTGCCACAAATAATTTAGAATAGAACTTTCTATAAATGAATGACTAACATGGCAAAAATATGTTTTCTCTTTGATTCTCAAAATCGTGTTTAATGAAAGAAGCTAGAAAAATGAGTACATGGTGTAAGATTCTATTTACATGAAATTTCCAAACAGGCAAAACTAAGATACAGTGATAGAAATTAGATAAGTGGTTCCTCGTAGAGCAATTGGGATTAACTTGGAACTTCGAGGAGTATTAAGAGATATAAATTTGATTTCAGTGGTCATTACATTGAATATACAGAAGATAGAACATTGAACTGTAAACTTCGAAGACGTGCATCTCCTTGTATGTAAATATATGTGTACATATATACATACATACATTAAACTAACAAAGGGTAATTACAATGTCAGTGAGAGAGGGCAGTGAAAATGGCACAACAACTTACTAAAATAGGGCATTTAAAAAGTAGCATTAACTTTGGAGAGATTTCTGATACCCTCCTGATCAAAGGACATGATGGCTGAAAATACAGTCCAATCAAATACACAGTTTCAAACTCTTCAAAATTCAGTCTAAAACTCAGTGTATTCTATTCACTTCATAAATACCAGTTTTAATTTAGTTATGGAAAATATTTCTCCAGTTATTGAATTTTTTTTGGTGACATTGCTTAATAAAATTATATAGGTTTCAGGGGTACAATTCTATCATACATCATCTGTTTATTATATCATATGTTCACCATCCCAAGTCAAGTCTCCTTCCATCACCATTTATCTCTCTTTACCCTCTTCTACATCCCCCACCCCCTTTCCCTCTGGTAATCACCATACTGTCTTCTGTGTCTATAAGTTTTTTTCCCTTTGCTTGATACTTTCACCTTTTTTCACTCATCCCTCGACAGACTTTCCCTTCTGACAGCTCTCAGTCTGTCCTCTGTATCTCTGTGTCTCTTTCTATTTTGTTAGTTTATTTTGTTCATTAGATTTCACATGCAAGTGAAATCACATGGCACTTGTCTTTATCTGACTGCCTTATTTTACTTAGCATAATACTCTCCAGGTTCATCTATACTATTGCAAAAGGTAAGATTTCTTTATTTTTTATGACTGAGTAATATTCCATTGCATAGAAGTACCACAGGTTGGTTTGTTTGTTCATTTTGTACCACAGCTTTTTTTTTTCTCCCACTCTTTTACTGATGAACACTTGGGCTGCTTCCAAATCTTGGCAATTGTGAATAACACTGCAATGAACACGGGGGTGCTTATGTTCTTTCGAATTAGTGTTTTGGGATTCTTTGGATATATTCCCAGAAGTGGAAACATTGGGTCATAAGGCAGTTCCATTTTTAATTTTTTGAGGTAACTCCATCCTGTTTTCCACAGTGGCTGCACCAGTCTGCATTCCCACCAACAGTACACGAGGGTTCCCTTTCTCCACATCCTCACCAACACTTGTTTGTTGATTTACTGATGATAGCTCTTCTCACAGGTGTGAGGTGGTATTTCATGGTGGTTTTAATTTATATTTTTCTGATGATAAGTAACACTAAACATCCTTTTACATGTCTATATTTATATGTCCTCTTTGAAGAAGTGTCTATTCAGGTCCTTTGCCAATTTTTGTAAATTGTATTGTTTGTTTTTTTGATGTTAGGTTTTGTAAGTTCCTTATACATTCTGGATATTAAGCCCTTATCAGATGTATTGGTGAATATATTCTCCCATTCAGTGGGCTGTCTTAAAAATATTTCTGATGTTTTAATTAAAAAACAAACTCTCGGAATTAAAAGAAAAAGAACTATGGATCAACTTCTCACATTAAATAACCAACACTTATTAATATCAATTTCCTCTGATTCTGTATAATACATGACTATGAAAACAATTACAAAAGAAGTGGGTCCTGAGCAAGCTATCTTTCCAAGGCAGCCACAGTGTCTGATCAAGTCCAGCACTGTGCTACTCCAGGGGGCACCATTTCCTTGCTCATTTCTGTATAGAGTAATCCTCTCTCCACCTCAGACTTTTGGAGGTGCCCAACTTGTGTGGCCTTATGTGTTTGCCTTAAATTTATTACTCCTTAAGAATACCTAAAAATGTGTTGCCAAGATATTTAACTGTATTTTAGCATTAAGGGACTATATACCAGTTTATTGGGAAAAGTGCTTTTTAATTTATATGGTGAAAATTTTAAAATTCTTTTTGAAATTCGGAATTACGTTACATATTTGACAATGAGTCTACAGTAATGAAGAATCCAGTGGGGTTTACATTTTCTAAAAAAAATTGCAATTGTGACTTTTAATAATGTTTACTGGGCTTGACCATATTTACTTTTTTCTTTTGACACAAAATCTGAACTTTGGTAATATTTCCCTTTTGGTTAATTTTCTTTTACATTGAAAAATGTAAGTTGAAATTTGAAGTTACAGTGTGTTAACAATTAAAAATCTATGCCACCCAGAATCTTTGTCAGAAAACTGAGGAGATGCCAGTACAGTTAGAAGGCAACAGAGTAAATCTTAGAAAAAATATGGTTGAAGGAAGCCTCTACAGGTTATCTTTCCATTTCATCCTGCTGGCTTCAGGCAACCCTTAGCTAAACTGTTGTAGGCAGATGGGTATCTGGACTACTTTAAAAGATTTTTGGGGAAGTAATTTCATAATCTCTTAATGTTTTTCTTTATATCTAATCTATCTGTTCATTTAATTTACACTATCTTTGGCCTACATGGATAATGTTACCCTTTACAGTATAATTTATCATAACCTTGATGATTGAGGTAATGTTTATATATAAAAGATGTCAATCTCTTCTGACAAAAAAGAATACTGTTATTATAATTTTAATAGGGACTTTAACATTGTCAATGTAAAAAAGAAGAATAAATGTGTGAATTTTAAGGCCAACCAGAGTCAAAGATCAAATTTATTTTTTAATATGAAGAGACAATGCTACCTTTAGAAGGGCGTTTAACCTTTTAACATAATGGAAAATAAATATCTACTTCCAAAC
Source organism: Furipterus horrens (assembly GCF_987537825.1). NCBI lineage: Eukaryota > Metazoa > Chordata > Mammalia > Chiroptera > Furipteridae > Furipterus > Furipterus horrens. Next base: position 29,181,413 of record NW_028327174.1, read on the forward strand.
ATGGATAAAATTTTTACACAATAGTTATAATTACAGTAGCTACTTCTGAGATCTGTGTAGAATTCTTGTTTTCACTGCTTAATATTTAGTGTTTAGTACTGTTTGTGCTGCAGTTTATATCACATTTAGAAGTCTACTTACACATTAAAATCCTTCTAATTATTATTATTAATAGATAAAAGTGAACTGAAATATATTAATTTATTTTCAAATGTTTAAAATTAAATAACTTGATATATTTGCTTTCCCCAAAACTTCTTACAATTTTAAGAAAGGCATGTTATTCTATGATTTCAGAGGTATCACTATGAAATAAAGACATTGAAATTATGATAAATTATTCACAAAGTTGAGTGGTCTTTTTCTAACCAGTTAAATTAGTAGATTGTATTTTTTTCCAGTTATAATAAAACCCCTCATTTGAAACTTCTTATTTCTTTACAAATGAGCCAGCCAGTCAATTTAAATGAGTAAAATTAGATGACTGTGTAAAAAAGAAAACATCAAAAATATAATCCAAATTTATTTTTATTGAATAGGTATAACATTGTACAGGTATAAATTAGATATTTTATTTTACTTTTAGCTAAATGGAAGCAAATATATTAACTATTAGATTAATTCAGTGATTAAAATTTCATTTTATAACTCATTACCCTTTTGATTTGGATCAAAAAGAATGTTTCATTCTTTTTAAGTTCTAGTGTCAACATTTGCTTTTGTAATTTTAAATGATGCTTAGTTTTCTTCAGTATGCTATGGGAAACAGATGTGCTCAAACATAGCAACTTCCAAACATTTATAGAATCTGTGCACACGAGTTTCTATATTTTGTAGCACTCTGGTTTTCAGCGTCACTGTTTTTGGATTTTAAAGACTGTCTTGCGTGCTAGTTCAGCAGTTAACCATTTGCAATTTTCATTCATGCTCTCTCTCGCTCTCTCTCTTTCTCTCTATTAAGATTTGGTCATTAAATACAGAAATGTATTTCAGGCATCCCTTTTGTTTTTGTAGAATGGCCTTAGCATAGGAAAATAAGCAACATTTTATCTTTGCTTTCCAAAGATAAAACTTCTTTAAGAATGAGTTCCTCAAATGATAGATTTATGTAATCAGTGCAAAAATATTGCAAAGAAATATAAACAATTTTGATGCTTAAAATATCAACCACAAAAAGCCAAGTTTTAATTAGGGTTACTTGATGACGGGTAGTAATTTACTTGAATGTTGAAAACAAGTATTTTTTAAAAAATCTTGTGTGTGTGCGTATGTATATGGATTTATATCTTCAGAACCATGCCATATCAAGCTACTAACCTCTATGTAGTACAGCTAACTGAGAACTAGGCCTCCACTTTATCAAGCAAAGCATCAAAACATTAGTGGTTCAAGCTGTGGGAGCAAATTCAGGGGGAAATTCTTCATTACTATGTTCATAAAGTGTTTCATTGTTAACATTTTTAGTTCAAAGAGATCTCAAATGATACAGTGAACACATGATGATTTTCTGTCCTAGTAAATCATTGCTGTTTTTTATTTAAGTTTCATACCAGTGCAAGAGCAATACTCTTATTCATAGCCACTGACTAAATGACTACATTCATCTCTTGAGGATTTTTCTCACAAAATAAATAATTTTCAAAATTTGTGATTGTCATTGCACCATGCACCAAAGTACTTTAGTCAGATTAAAATTCTAGTTGACAGCATGAATAATACAGCCAAATAGGTATTATTTTTTTATAGTTAGGCTTTTATCAGCTTGAAAATACTTGAACCTTTTCACATCCTTTGTCCTGTAAGTTCTCAAGTCTATCTTTTACATTCTGAACTGTATTTCTAACTAGACTTACATTTGCAAATGCTTGTCCCTTTTCAGACTCATAATTTCTGCTATCTTCTACAGACAGTTCTTTATAAACTTATCAGCTCCAAAAGGCTTTGATGCCAGAACAAGTTCTTTTTCAGTTAATGACCATTTGCATTTTACTGGAATACCACATCTATTGTTTGAATTTTAAAATGAGCCCTGTTTAAATATCAGTATTTTTCAATTAATTAGATTTTACTATATATTTTCTCATATATTGTTCAGAATTATTCTAAAATCTTTTATTAGTGAATTAAGTGGTATTCTTTCACATAGACATGTTGGCATATTAAATATATAGCATATTCAACATTTCCACAAATAAACGTACATCTTCATTTTCCATGAAACATTGGGCCCTCCTGCCTTACCTAATATTTGCCATATGGATAAAAGAAAAAAATTCCTCAATTCCATACAGAAAAAAAAAAAAAAAAAAAAAAAAAAAAACTAGTTCAAATACTGTCATTAAGAGTAGTTGCTACTTAACCTCAGTGGTAGGGAAACATTCGGGAATGGTGGAGACCAGAAGATTAGAGACCATGTGCCATTTGATATGGTGAGCCACAACCAATATTTATCACACTGATGACACATGAGAATTTGGGCATAGTTTTCAAGCAACCTGATATGTGGAATTACATGTGAAATATTCTGCCAATGTTCGGGCAGCTAAAAACAAAATAGCCAGAGGCCAAACCTGGCTCTTGGTGACTCCACTTTTGCACATATTAAAATTTTAAAATTTTTATTTGTAATAAATTATCCAGCTTTATCACCTGATTTTACTCATAGGTGTTATTCCAAATTGCATCTCATGATTAAAAAGAGAATAATAGTGTCCTAAGGGAATATTTGGCTTTTGTTGATAATACACAGTCTGTTGTAGACATCAAAAGAATTTTTCAAAATGTTTTGAATTTGTGATTGTTACAAGTAAGCACTCTGGAGTTCAGTGACTTTGGGTTGAAGAAACAACAATAACAACAAAAACCTTTGGTATCTTAATGAGCTCATCTGTAAGTCGGGAATGGCATACCTTCTACTAATATAATTGTTATGGGAACCAAATGAAATAAACATTAATATCTTAGCATATTTTGTTTCACATTTTAAAAAATACAGATTTTATTTTATTTAGAGCAGTTTTAGGTTAACAGCAGAATTGAGCAAAACGTACATAGAGTTTCCATATACTTCTGCCCTCAAACATGCAAACCTCTCCCACTATCAATATCCCACATCAGAGTGGTACTTTGTTACCATCCATGAACCTACATTGACATGTTAGTATGACCCAAAGTTCATAGATTACGTTAGGGAGCGTTTTTGGTATTGTAGATTCTATGAGTTTTGAAAAATATATAATAATGTGTATTCACCATCACAGAATTATATAGAATAGTTGCACTGCCTAAAAGTTTTTTCCCTACCAATTCCTCCTCCCCGTCACCACTGACAACCATTGGTCTTTTTATTGTCTCCACAGTTTTGCCTTTTCCAGACTGAAATATTGTTGGACTCATACAACATTTTCAGGTTGTCTTCTTTCACTTAATAACATGCATTCAAGGTCCCTCCATGTCTTTTCAGGGCTTGATAGTTTATTTACTTTTAGCGCAGAATAATATCCACTTTTTTGGATATGCAGTTTATGTATTCATTCACTAAGAGATATATTGGTTGCTTCCAAGTTTTGGCAATATAAATAAAGCTAAATATCCATGTGCAGGTTTTTTTGTGTGGATGAAAGTTTTTAACCATTTGGGTGAATACCTGGGAGTGTGACTGCTTGATCATATGATAACAGTATGTTTAATTTTGTATAAAACTGACAAACTGTCTTTCAAAGTGCCTGTATTATTTTGTATTTTCACCAGCAATGAATGAGAGTTCACGTTGTTTCAGATACTAATCAGCATTTGGTGATATCAGTATTTAGATTTTCACTATTTAAAGAGTATCTAGTGGCATCTCATTTTAATTTGCATTTCACTAATGACTAATTATATTGTGCCTCTTTTCATATGCCTAGTTGCCATCTCTATATCTTCTTCGGTGAGGTGTCTATTCAGGTCTTTTGACCATTTTTCATTGAGTTGTTTTCTTAATGTTGAGTTGTAAGAATTCTTATATATTCTGGACAACTTTTTAAAAATCAATATATCTTTTGACTTGTATCCTCATTCCTTAACAGTGAGTTTTCTTTTTTTTCTATGTAAAGCAGAAGTTTTTTAATTTTAAGAAAGTTCAACTAATCAATTTTTTCTCTCATAGATTGTGATTTTGGTTTTGTATCTAAAACGTCATCAACAAATGCAAGGTAATCTTTTCCTTATGTTATCTTTTAGGAGGTTTTTTTTTTGTTTGTTTGTTTGTTTGTTTTTTTTTTAGGGTACAGGTTTATGTATTTTCTTTTTCTTTTTTTAATATGCTTTATTATTTATGCTATTACAGTTGTCCCAATTTCTTTTCCCTTTGTTCCCCTCCACCCAGTGACCCCTCCTCCATTTGCCCCCCCTTAGTCCATGCCCATTGGTTGTGCATATAGTTCTTCTCAACATCTTCTATCTACTCCACTCCCTCCTACTATGCTTCTTAATTCCTGTACCATCTTCCTCCCTTTCCCCCTTCCCCCTCCCTGCTGATCTCCCCACAATATGTTCCCCATACCTATAATTCCTTTCACACTTTTGTTGCCTACTTAGTCTGCCTTTTTTTCAATTCCCTAGCTTCTGTTGTTAGTTGTTGTGATACAGTTTTCATTTTAGTGTTCATAGTTTTGATCCTCCTTCTCCTAAACATGTCCCTTTAACATCTCATATAACAGTGGTTTGGTTCTGATGAACTCCTTCAGTTTTACTTTGTCCTGGAAGCACTTTCTCTGCCCTTCTATTCGGAATGACAGCTTTGCTGGATAGAGTAATCATGGTTGTAGGTTTTTGCTTTTCATTCCTTTGAATATTTCTTGCCAGTCCCTTCTTGCCTGCAGAGTTTCTTTTGAGAAATCAGCTGACAGTCTTATTGGGACCCCTTTGTATGTAATTCTCTTCTTCTCTCTTGCTGCTTTTAAGATACTCTCTTTATCCTTACTTTTTGACATTTTGAATATAATGTGTCTTGATATGGTTCTCCCTGGGTCCAGTTTTTTTTGGAACTCTGTGCTTCCTGGACCTGTAAGTCTATTTCCTTCCCCAAGTTAGGGAAGTTCTGCTTCATTATTTTTTCACATAATTTTTCAATTTCTAGTTCTTCTTCTTCACCTTCTGGCAACCCTATGATTCGGATGTTGGCCCGCTTATAGCTGTCCGATAAGTTTCTGAGCCTCTCTTCATTTTCCTCACTTCTTGTTTTCTCTTTCTGCACTGGTTGACTGTTTGTTCCTTCCCTATGTTCCAATTTGTTGATTTGATCCCAGGTTTTTTTTTCCCTCACCACTAGTTTTGTATGTTTTTGTTCATTTCAGCAGGACTAGCCTTCATCCCTTCCCTGTCTTGTTTAAGATCTGCTGTTAGGTCTGTAAGCATTCGTATAACCAAAGCTCTGAACTGAGCCTTAGAAAGATTTCCTATCTGCTGCTTCTTTAGATTAGAAATTTGCTGTCTTGTCAGCTGCATCACTGGGATCTCTATCATGATCTGTGCTATCCTGACCATTTTGTGTTTACCTTTGCTTCCTGGTCAGGGCTGTCACACCTCCTATGCTATAGGGGGCAGAGCCCTGTGCACTCGTCACAACCAGGGGACCCATCTCACCATGCTGTGGCGTTTTCTGCGGAGGTGGGAGTCCAAAATGGATTCCTGCCATTCACTCTCTGCTGAGAGACCGGGAGCCTCCTCCTCTGTCCTCATCCCCACCAGGTCTCACAGTCCAAGGCAATGGAGGTCTGACTTCCCCGGCTTTGTAATCACAAGCTGACAGGTCTGGTCTGCAGCCGGGGGTGCTCCCCAGGTGCTTCTCGCTTCCCCCTAAATACGGGTGTCTGTGCTTACTGCTGTCCCGCCTCCATCACTGCTGCTGCTGTGGACAGCGCAGCTTGAATTCTCCTCCCCAGTTTCGCCCCTCCTACCTGTCCGGATGAGCACCACTTCTTTTATAACTTTATACGTTGGACTTCCATTTATTTCCTGGAGCTTCTGGTTATTTCTGATTTTGTGGTAGTTGTATTCCTTCTTAGTTGTGGAGGGAGATGCAGCATGTCTTTTTACGCCTCCATCTTGTCCGGAAGTCTCTTTTAGGAGTTTCATAGTTTTGTTTTTCACAACTGAGATCTATGATCCATTTTGAGTTAGATTTTATAAAAGGTCTAAGATCTGTGTTTAGATTTTTTGTTTGTTTTGCATGTTAGTGTCTAGTTGTACCATTTGTTGAGAAGGTTCTCTCTCTTTTTTCCCCATTGTATTCTTTTAGCTCCTTTGTCAAAGATCAGTTCATATATTTATATAGATCTGTTTCTGGACTCTCTATTCTGTTCCATTAGTCTACTTGTCTTTTTCCCACAACTACTACAGTGTCTTGATTATTGTAGCTTTACAGTAAGTTTTAAGGTAGGTAGTGTCAATCCTCAGACCTTGTTCTTTTTCATCGCTATATTACTGTCTACTTTTGGTCTCTCTCTCTCTCCATACAAACTATAGAATCAGTTTCTCGGTAGCCACAAAATAACTAACTAAAATTTTTATTGGAATAATGTTGAAATATAGATCAAATTGGGAAGAACTGATTTCTTGACAACGTAGAGTCTTCCTATCTATGAATTTTGACTATCTCTCCATTTGTTTGAGTCTGTTTTCTTTCATCAGAGTTTTACAGATTTTGTACATATTTAGTTGTAATAGTATAGCATAGACAAATGCCATATTTCCTATTTAAATTCCAATTTCACAACCTACTAATGTATAAATTTTGGCAAGTTATTTTATCTTTTTGTTTCTAAGCTTCTTTGGCTATAAAATAAGAATGAGTTAGCTCATTGAGTTGTTAAAAATTAAACATATAAAATAATGCCTGGTACATGGTTAGCAATATGTAGCTACTATTGTACTATTCTAGTTATCTCTTAAAATAAATGAACTTTTAATATAAAAATAAAGTATATAATTTTGATTATAAAAGCAATATGTGCTCACCACAGAAAAACAGAAAAAACATAACACTTCATCATGATTCTGATGCCTAGAAATAACCTGTATTAATATTTTAGTGCCTTTGTACATTTTTTCTTGATTCACAACATTTTTTGGTCTCCTTTTATATAATTATGTTTTAATTACAGATAAAATCTGACATCCTGGCATTTTATTTTTCTCTTGACATTATAACAAGAATTTGTTCATTTTAAAGTAAGCACTTTTTTTAATAGATGGAAAATAGTCCACTCAAAAGATTTTTTATAACCTATCATAGGCTATTTATGTTACACCCATTTTCTGTTATTTAATAACCTTAATGAATATTGCTTACCAGAGCTTACTTCCTTAGAACATTTAGAATACTTGATTATGCAAATAATAAAAATAATTTATATTACATAAGCATGACTATTAATCAAATTAATTAAATAAATGTGGGTGTGTACCATGGAAATTATAAATGGGTAGACTTTATATACAGATGAAAGATATCATTGTGTATCAATTCAGGGCAATGTACCTGTGCATACAAAATTAGTTATATGATAGCTCTCTCAGCCAACCTCCAAAAGATTCAATATTATATATTTAAATATGAATATAAATATGCAGACATCTTCAATTTCATGAGTATACACAAACATTAACATCATTAATTTATACACACAACACCTTTAAGTTATACCTTCATAAAGAGCTGGGGAAGGAAAGTCCAATTTATTTATATGCTTAACTTGAAGTATAACAGAAGTAAGCTTGATTGCATTAGGATGGAAAATAGACAGCAAAATTCAAACAACAGGTTATAATGATTTATAAAGTTAGAAGAAGCCTTAGAACTCCTTTCCTTGCTTCTCAAACTTTTAACCACCAAAGGAATAGTTGGTTGTCCAACCTCCTGCTGACTTCTTCTCAAACTCAATCTCTGTGCTATGAGTTTTCCTACAAAACAAGTCATATTACTGCATCATAAACATTGTTCTTATTTAATATTAGTCAAGGAAATAAAGCTTTCAATCACTGTTTCTGGCTAGAGTAAGATAACCGGTAAGATCCCAAATGAGTAGATACCATTTCAACTGAAGACAAAGGAATCAATGCTTCAGGTAACATATGCAGAATTATGCCAAAAAATGTTTATTTTCATTGTGATTCTTGAACTATTGAAATTGTTTCAAAGAGCCACCACTCAACATACAAGCCAGTTGAGTCTCAGAATAGGCAAATGCCTTAAATAAAATCATGTCTCTTAGTTTCTACTCTGATATATTACCAATTTCCAATGTCAGGTTTTTGGTAATTCAAGTATATTATAATGTAATTCTTTAAAATAATTAACAAATAATAATGAATAAAATTATCACAAAAGGAAATGAATAACAAAGAAAACAAGTTGGTGGTTAGATTATAGATAATGTCAGTTTTATAAAGCTAACACACAACATTGTTATAGATGTTAGTTTTATGCCATTCTACTGTTAATAATCATGTTTTTATCTTTGTATGCATAAGATTAATCTATCTTTATATAAAGAGGGTGGAATTTTCTGTATTATTTTTTGAAGAGTTGGGTAAATGAGATAAACAGAAAGTTAGAAAACTAGGGCTGATCCTTATGGTATACATCAATACTGGAAAATGCTAAATTCATATTGGTTCTCAATTATCACTATCCCACAACAATATAGTCCAATCTTAAGGAGCCTTGGAATTTTCCTGACCAAATGAGTGCTATCAATGAATAAAGAGTCAGCTATGAGACTTTAAGTGGTTAGCGTTTTGTGTTTGAACAGTAAGATTAAGGTGGTGTTCTTATTGTCAGCAATTTTATTGAAGAAGGTAGGGACATATTGGCATTTACAAAGCTCTAAAAATTAGGGGTTTGTTTCATCTCTTTCTGAAGAGTAAGAAGTATAATATAATTCCTGCAAAGTAGGCTTTCTACAAAGCACTAACATTTAACCTAAATACATTTATCTCTTAGTACATCAAGTTCTTAATTGCCAAGCACATATTACCAAACTGAAATTGAAGATAAATGAATATTTTATGTGAAGTCTCCAAAGGGATAAGAATTAAAAATTAAATTAAAAGGCACTTGCCAGTGTTTTAATTTGCCTGTTAAAAAAGCAAACACAAATATTTGATGCTGACAGTATTTTAAATTCCTCAATTCTAATTCAATCTTAGAAGCAGTAATTTGTAACTAAATAGAATTTTTTTGAATCTTACCAGGATATAATGCTGACAACAACAAATGGTAACTTTTTTACTTCTTAATTCACTTTTGCTCTTATATCATTTGAAATGTTGTTGGGTAGGAGAAACAACTAACACTTTTTGAATATTTATTATGTGCCAGGCATTCTTCTGAATATTTTACACATGGTATATCATTTAAACCTCACAAGAAGCATGTGAAGTAGGTTCTATAAACATTCTCATTTTATAGAACAGAAAACTGAATCATTGACTTGTTCAGAATAATGCAGCTGGTAAGTCGGAGTCTGGAGTAGGAAACTATTTGTAATATCTATACAATACTATAATGTAGTGAAGTCTCAAAGTACATATTTTTTCATGTCAAGTAGATTGGCAGTTTTTATCTCATTCTTATTCATCTGGAATATGTTCTAATGCATTTTAAATATCTTAATGTCCCCAAGATAAAATGATTAGATTTAATTATATAGAAGGCCTTTAAAAATCACTTTCATAGAAGAGAAAAACTGAATTTTCTTTTAAAACATCACAGGTTATATCATCTTATTTAATTCCTCTGTATAGGAAATTAAATAACGATGTGCTAAATCCATGTAACATAATGTTGTTTTCCATGGGTTCTTTTGCATTTTCTTTAAATTCTTTCCATAGTACTGTATTTATCCCAAGTTAGTAAATCCCTTTAAAGCCCCATTTTGTGGTTATCTGTCATGTGTTCTTTTTACCTAGCAGATAATATTTAACTTTGTTGTATTTGCCTTAAGAAAACCTTAATATGTCAAGTACAGCCAGCTCTCAATTATCTGTGGTCACGAGATAGACTACACAGCAGGAATAATTTAAACCCAGGAATAATCAGAAATTCTGATTTTACCATTATTTTTATCCCTCTCTCAATAAGTCTTTCTTGTTTGAATGAAAATAGGTAGGAAAATAAATTCAATCAAATATCTGTTTCTGTTTGCTTTAATGTCTCTGATAGGCTGGTAAAAATGGTAAAAAGGCTAATTTGTCTACAAATATATCTAAGATATTCCAAAAACTGAATAAGGAACATAATCTGTATGTCAAACTTCTATTACTTATTTGTTACTTAAAAGAGTCTCATGTAAATTTAAGGAATCTTATGAAGTTAGATTTTTGAAGTTTCCCGAGAAAATGCTGTGCTCCAAATTTGAAAAGTTTTAGCTTAATTTTTTTTCAGATTTGATTAGCTCACCAGTCACCGGGCTGCTGCCATCCAGTCTTCCAGTGATATTAGCACCTCCACTGACATCTGGCAAGATCTTTTTAGTCTGGCACCTTACAGCCAATCAGAGTTGATGATATTGTATTAATGCTTCCATAAGAAAATGAAAAAGATGGCCTTCATTTTGATGAAAGCTGTAAAGTAGCTATTGTGCTTGTTTGGTATTGCAAGACCCAAATGTATTATTTATGCAATTTGTCTTTTGAAAGAAAAACTGAAAGAGCAGATTTCATTTTACCGCATTCAGTCAAAGCTATTGTCTCATGAATGTGAACATTTCTGCATTTTATTTCCTTTGAGTGTAGACAGCACTTTTCAGAGATCTTCTAAGTAGGGATTTAAAAGTTTAAAAACTGCTTTAAAAATAGGTAGGCCCTAATGACTAGATCTATTGTTCATGCTGGTAGATAAACTAAATAAACACTTGCTACATGAGAACTTGTATCTAAGTGGAAACATAATTCAAGGTCATAGTTAGTCATAAACACTTTCTGTTTGTTTTAGGATACAAGAAAAAAGTCAGTAATTTTATCATAAAGTAAGTTATCAGGAACAAATACGTTGTACACAATAATTTAATATTTAAAAGATATTGTCTATTTTATTTAATCATTTCATTCTGTAATCGTTATATAGTAGTTTTATTTTTAAAAATATGTGATCATACTGAAGAAAAAAGTATGAAGACAATAATCTACGTATAAGAAAAAATTCACAGAAACAAAGATAAATTTAAATTAAAAAAAGGTTTAAAATAATAAAATTATATAATAATTTTCTTGAGTTTTTTTATATCCAGTATGTTATGTCTAACTGGGAAAGCTATTTCAGGCAAACTTAATTACTTTGAAATAACCTTGAAAAAGAACGTTGCCACTAGCGTAGCTGGGAATTGTATGTGCGCCATTTTGAACATGAAGACATGAAGTGATTTGGATCTGAAATTTCAAGGTCACATTGATTTTTATTATGAAATTCACTTCTCCAACATCTGATAGACTTAATCCACAGCAAAGCCTGGAATAAGTAAATCTTCTTGTTTCTGATGTCACCTGGTTGATGACCTTCTGAGGTATGTGGAAAGGATAAAGTATTTCTACACTTGGTAGTTTTTATTCCAATTTTGACTCTATAACAAATGAAAATTATTTTAGAATATCTCCCTTGTTTTCTTCCTTTCTCATTTTTGCCATTTCTACTATGTGAACGAAAGCCATGAGGAAAGCCTATTTTCATCTTTTTAAAATATTTTTATTTTTTATTAATTTATTGTTTTATTACAGTTGTCCTATTTTCCCCCTATTGCTCTCCCATCCCTCCCACTCCATTCATTCTCCCACAGTCAATCCCCACCCTGTTGTTCATGTCCATGAATTATTCATACTAGTTTCTTGACTAATCCTTTCCACTTCCTTCCCCCCTTCCCTATCCCCTTTGGTCACGTCAGTGTGTTCCCTGTTTCCAGGCTTCAGGTTCTATTTTTCTCTTTTGTTTGTTTTGTTCATTATGGTCCTGTAATAGGTGAGATCATATGGTATTTGTCTTTCGCTGCCTGGCTTATTTCACTTCCATAATACTCTCCAGTTCCATCCATGCCATTGCAAAAGTTAGGAGTTCCTTCTTTCTTTCTGCTGTGTAGTATTCCACTGTGTAAATGTACCATGAAAAAGTTTCTGCTCAGCTAAAGAAAACATCAACAGAATGAAAAGAGAACCAACCATATGGGAAAACATATTTGCCAATGATACATCAGACAAGGGATTGATCTCTAAAATATGTAACGAACTTATACATCTCAACACCAAGAAGACTGACAATTCATTAAAAAATGGGCAAAGGATCTGAACAGACACTTCTCAAGGAGGACATACAGAGGGTCCGCAGGCACATGAAAGAATGTTCAACATCACTAGCCATCAGAGAGATGAAAATTAAAACCACAATGAGGTACTACTTTACACCAGTCAGAATGGCCATCATCAACGAATCAACAAACAAGTGCTGGTGAGGATGCGGAGAAAAGGGAACCCTAGTGCACTCTTGGTGGGAATGCAGACTGGTGCAGCCTCTGTGGAAAGCAGTATGGAATTTCCTCAAAAAACTAAAAATGGAACTGCCTTTTGATCCTATTTTCATCTTTATTGGTGACTTTCTTACACATAACCCTATTTGCCTTAACTCATATATTCCTTCTTCCTTTCATTAATATGTTCATTCTACAAACACTTGTTAGGCATTCATTATGAGCGATACTCTGGTGAGGACTTCCTGCCCCCGTAGAGGTCACACTCTAAAAAATATAAGCTCTCATGTAAATAAATATTTAAAGAAATTCTTTTAGGGGTTGTGAGAAAACATGTGCATACCTAAATGGGGTACAATGATCAATTCCACTCAGAGGAAGACTTCAGAAATGAGACAATTCTTAGACCTTATAAACATAAGTATTTCATGAGTACATTTCCATTATTAAACAGACTTTTAATTTCACTTTGAACATCAGATTCTGATGAGTTTATATAGACACACTATTTCCTATAAGTTAAATTAACATGATGTCTCTGCATAGTTAAATTAAGAGTGTGATCCTACACTTATATTCATGGTAAGGGCTACATGATATAAGCAACCATGGGTCTTTTGTCTCAAGCCAAATTCCTAAGTTAAAACTAGAAATGAGAACACTGACATCTCCCCCAGGCTGATTACCATTGTAAATACATCTAGCTACTTCAGAGAAGTTTTCCAAAAAGAAGTATTTATAATGTCTTTTGATCCCAGTTTAATTATTAGAGAGGAGAAGCCCAGTCTTGTCTAGAACTTGGTTTAGTTAAGTTTATAGGCATTCAGAAATACTTACTGGCATTTAAAAAACAATGTTTGGTTTATGCAGAGATATAGAGAAAAACAACATAAAATTTCTCTGATGGACTTATCATAAGCTGTTTACAGGCTCTCACACATTATGAACACACCATGGTCACTTTTTCAATTAAAGAAAAAACCATATAACCACCACATTGTATGACAAATATTTCCTTGTCCCCATCTGAATGGTGCAAGAGGAGGAAAAATAGAAAGTAGTATCAGAAGGCATCATGGAATCCACACTACTCAATCTATGTTGTTAAGCCTTTAAGTTTACACAGAGCAGCAATGCGCTGCAGCAGTCACATTCCAAAGTGATTTTTCTGCAATCAGAGTTTCATTCATTACCCAATTTTCATGCAACTCCCCTGGCATTTGAAATATGTTTCAAGGTAGACTCCCCAAGGGCTTTTCCCCTCCCATAATAACTGATCTGCAGTGTCCAGAGATAGATCTAAATATCTTTGGTGCAAATTACTTGAGGCCTGCAAAGCATGATTCTCTGTCATCTTCATCACATTTCACATCTACAGAACTGATAACAGATTAATATCTAGGCTGAAAATATTTCATCAGCGTCTCTGGCTAAGGCACCTTGCATTATTTTATCTGGGGGCACCAATAAAAGGAGAAGGAGGCCCAGAAAAAATTTACTTGCACTCAGAGAGCAGAAAGAAAAAAAGAATTTCCTTTAGTATTATAAGAAAAGGGATGAAGCTGGCCCTGGCAAAGTTCTCTGCTCTGATTACGTATACACTTTTATTCAATCATTGTATCGTTCCGTGTCTGACATTTGGTCAATAGTGCAATCTACCACCGATCAGAATAAAACAGCCACCCCAGAGCACCTTGGAATTTCATTAGTTTCCTTTCAATGTAGTCCTTATAACTAGATGTTTATTTGGAAACACAAATTTAAAGTTCGATTCTGTGCCTCGTCAATATTAGTAAAAAGTCAAGGATCCCAGACATTACTGTAATCCTAATTTTTTTCTTAGTTATTTGTTTATTTATTCATTCATTCAGTGGGAGCAAAGTATTTGAGAGAATGACAATAGAGCAAAAGAATGAAATATTAAAAAATTAAAATTGAAATGAAAAATGATTGGAGACAAATTTTACCGGTACAGAAGACTTTTTTCTTTAATATTTTGGTTTTATATGTACAAAAATGTAAATATACATAGAAAAATAGTTTTATATGTGTATTTAGTCTCTTCTATTGTACAGTGTGAAAGATGTTGGAAGTAAAATAGTGATATTAACACCCAATGTCATTAACCATGAGAAAAGAGCACAATGTAGCGTACAAAAATGTGTTTGGATTTGTACAGAACCAGGTATAAAAAGTGACTCAACCAGATATTAACTGTTGGCTATGACATAAGTTTCACCTAAGCCTCAGTTTTTCTCACCTAAAAATGGGGGTTAATGACATCAACTTGAGCTGGACAGGATATATAAAATATAAAATCTTATGGTATATGTCTCGAGCAGCTGACATAGTAAGCCTTTAATACTTATTTCTTCATGACTTTTCTCTCTTTTTGAACAACAGATTAAAAATTAGCCAGTGATCTTATTACTTTAAACTATTTTTCCTTACCTGATTTATTCATTTGTGATCTATTTTGTACCAAATGAACTGACTAAAGTACCAAATGAGTGAATCAAGTAAAGAATAAGAAATGATGTTTGCATAAGCTTAGGTAAAATGCTATAAGTGTTTATGTTAAAGTTTGAAAGAAAAGAAATTTGATTAGTAAATTATAAGGTTATCTCTTTCGTTGGGCTATACTGGTTAAATATTTTAATATATTGTTCTGAAAGAATATGGTCAAGGCATTATTGATGTGTCACATATAGTCTTAAAATGCAGTCTGTTTTTAGATAAAAAGAAATTCCAACAAAATCATAAAAGAAATGAAATACCTGGCATGATGGTAGAACTGTCAACTTACAATTTAATAAAATGGATTTTATTCTATCATAACACATTTTTAACTTTTCCTTTTGTACTATCAATAGATAGTACCATTCACATTCTGTGTGTGCATGCATATTTCTTTTTGGTTTAGAAGCTTTAGAACCATTTTCTAAATCACTATGTGTAATAGCAAATGCAATATTAAACTTCCCATTAGCACTTTAGGTTTTTTCCTCACTTGAAATTGTTTTTATGTGCTTCAAATCAACTAAGTATTATTCTATATTTTATTTTCACCACAATAATGACTTTGGGTATTGTAGGTGAAGTAAATCTGCTTTGATTGGTTTATAAAAATGAAAATACATTAGAATACCATAATGTTAATCACCGAAAAGTAATACCATATATTTTACAATCTTTGGGGATTTACATTTTATAGGATTCTTTACATTTTCTAATGATTTTTTTAAATCAGTAATAAACATAATAGTAATTAACATTTATTGGCTTCTTACCATGTGCCAGGTATTATCTTAAGTTCTTTATGCTCATAACAAACTTTCTGAAGTATAAGTACTTTTATTCTTTCTATTGTAAGAATGAGAGGACTGAGGCACAAGAGTCCCAAAGTCACATATATAATAACAGAAAGAACCAAACATAAAATATGTCTACCTCCTACTCACTATCTTAAGTTGCCTCAGTAACAGAGGAGTTTACATATCATCTCTCTATATGCTGAAAAATTCCAAGATGAGAATATAGATACTTCTACCTGCATGATCTACCAAACAGAACTGAAACCAAAGATAAAAAAATAATGTATTAGTTTTCTAAGACAACAGGATTATTAATATAATGACCAATTTTACATTTTCAAGAGGAATACTTCTCAAATATTTACCAAAGTTTGAATTACACATAGGAATATGAATAGAAAATCTATAAAGATTGAACTTCTATTCCATATTTGTAATCCTGAACTCAGAGTTTATTATCTCTTATTAAGTTGTTTTAAAAAATGTAGCAGGGCATTTGTTCTTTTGCATCTCTTGCATTCTTTCCCTCTGAGACAACTCACCTCACTGTATGTGGTTCTGATAGAGCCGTTAATTAGCCCTATTTTCCCTGTGCTAGCTGTAAGCACGTGACACTCGGTGGTCAGTCAGAATAGTCCAACTCATGGGGTAAGATTCAGGAGTAAACATGTGATCACAGCACAGTCTGACCTTTTCTGGTTCTCTGTTAAGCCAAGTTTATTCTTGCTTCAGGGACTTTGGACTTCTAGTTCCCTCAATCTATATATTCCTTTCCCTAGATAATCATACAGCTTGCTTCGCCCCACCTCCCTTTTGTCATTTAGACCTCATTTGAGTTGTCTACGTAGAGAGGACTTACAGGATCATTCAATATAAATGAACTCCTGTACTTTCCATTTACTGTTTATGACCTCAATCTATCTTATTTCCTTTACAGTACTTGGTACTATCAGCCCTGGCTGGTTTGGCTCAGTGGATTGAGCGTCGGCCTGCGAGCTAAGTGTCGCTGGTTCGATCTTCCAGTCAGGGCACATCAGAGAAGGAAAACTCTGATTCCAAAAAACCTCCGCTGCCTTGCGGCATACCTCTTCAGGGGAAAGGCTAAGGGAGTAAACCCCGACAGAAAATCCGGAGCCGGAGTCCCTAAGGCGGTTTGACGTTGTAGTCAACACCGGCAACTCCTGCGGCGCACCTGAAGCCAAGCTGTATTGACTCCGTCTTTCCCTTGGACCCTTCAGCTGCGAAGAGAGGGGGGGTCTGCTGCATGGGCAACAGCAGACCCTCCATATCACCCTGCCCAGGCTCTGTAGCTTCAGCTTCACTGGAGAGGACACTCCAGCGTCATCGCAAGATGTCGATTCAACACGGGAGGAGACAGATACCGTGTCACTCCCGAGTCGGACTGCACAGCCATTCTCGGCGGTGCAGATAGACTCTTAAGAAGCTACACCATCGTCTCTCGAGACGGACGGCTGCCGACGGGGGACTTGGTACTATCCAACATTTTGTGTCTCTTTCCACTAGAGTGGAAACTGTGAGTGTGAGAGAAGAAGACTTGTTAGTCTCCACATTCCCGCAGTTTGAATTGAGTTTCTATCAAACACGACTGATAGGTTCCTGGTTATTAGTTGATACTACCACAAGTCTTTAAAAAAACTCTTTACTTTTGTAAGATCTATTGTTAAACAATTGCTGGCAATATTATTTCTATTTCAGATCTTTATTTTATAGTCTACAAATATCTTGGACAATCATGATTTTTTAAATTTAATTAAAATGTTTTATTAATAGCTATACTAATAAATATTAACTCTCTGTCACTATAGCTAGTAATATTCTAGGTACTGTAGAAACTCAAAAAAATATAAGAGAAAACAAGAGATGAGCATGACTCTTAGGAAATAAGCAGATTGTGCCTACCAGGTTAATGTAAGTATAATAGTATACCTTAAAAATGTGTTAGGAGTTAGGGAAGGACGGGATCAGACAAAATGGGGTACTTAGAGATGACACTATGGAGGATGCAGGACTAAATCTGAATCTATAACTGTGTAGAAGTTTTTGGCTATAAATGAGGGGTAGAACAACCTAATGTAAAGAAATAGGTGGGGATGAGTGTGATTAAGGTGAGGGGTGGCCAGGAGACTACCATACTCAGTGAAGAATTCATTTGTGGAGTTAATGAGGTCAGGACATAAATTAGAAATTAGGGTTACAAACTAGAAATAGTTATATTACTTACACTAGAGGATTTTGCAAAAACGACGATCCCATGGTAAGAATTTGGGGAAAATTAATCCAGCATCAATGTGCAGAATAACTATAGTAGAAAACAGGTCAGGAAACTCTTTAGAAACCCTGTACTGCAGGAGTTCAATACTTCATATGGGAACTATTAAATCTGGGGAAGGTGGTGGTGGCCAATGCATGCAGAGAAAAGGAAAAATAACTCATTCATATCAAAAGCTCAATATAAAATATGTGGAAAATCAAAGATTACTCCTGAGTTCTTATTTTTGGAAGAATGGGAAATAATTGAGACCAATGATGAAAATACAAAAATTTTAGGTAGATCTAATTTAAGGGCATTGTGAATTTTGTTTTGAGAATCTAAGGTAATGGTAACATAAGTAGAAAGTTTCTATTGACAGTTCTAAATCCATGGAGTTAAGTAAGAGGTCAAGGTAAGATTTATAGATTTGGCAGTCAATAAGCATTGAATTCAGAGGTATCTGGGGCTATTGGATACATTAGATACCATGGGCTCAGTGCCTGGGAGTAAGAATACTTTTAGGGACCCAAAATATTTTAATAGTTTTTGATCAGAAAAAGATGAACTTTCAGCTGAAAAATGTTTTACTATCTAATATTAATATATTTGTCTTTATACCAATGCAGTTGTAAAAGATAACTTGAATATGTTGTTTTATGTCGGAAGGGGCCCATGAAGACAAGAGTGCCTAATGGTCCATGAATGTCATGATGATGTCTTCTAGATTTAACCATAATAGCAAAAATGAATTGTTAGAAAGTAAGCAGAAGGCATACTGAGTATTAGAGAAATGGTTCCTAAGATTTGTTCTTTCTTTGACATACATATTCACATGTATGACACTTCTATGAGCATGTGTGTTGATGTGTGGCACATAGAGGAAGCTCTCACTAAATAAGTTCTAAGTAACTGGGGGTGTATTCTTGCCATCAGGACCATGGGAACTATATTTTATTCAGAGAATGGCGACATGGCATGAAGCTTCTACCCAATTTTCAGTATGTGTATTCTGACAATCCCTTCACTCACTCTTTAAGGGATCAGTTATAATGCAATAACAAAGAGATGTGAATTTAGCTTTCACAATCGATTTTTTCTTTGTTTATAGTGAACATTGTAATTTTTAAAACACAAAAATAAAATTAAGTAAAAATAATTATTATAATGGCTTCAAATAATGAACATAAAGGATAAAAGAATGCAGAATTCACTTGAAAATAATAATGCAAAATTCTGTGGTACTTTATCATTTAAGAATGTTAAGGACCCTGTCTCTATATACTTGATTAACCAGACAATTGTTTGGGTATCCAAACTGAGCACTTACAGTAACATAAAGGTATAAAATATACTCTTAAGGATCAGGTGTCCCAACTCCATTAATTTTTTAAGAGGGGAAAAAAAGAAAAATTCTTATGCAGTGTTCATATTTTAAGAGCATTTTTCCCATTTTAAAAATCTTGGAATCCTCTTATGTCAAACATCAAAGAAATGTTTTCGATTTTATTCCTGAGATGTTGTATTTAGAGTTTATCTAAAATTAGGTAATCACAAAGTATTCTGTTTTTTATTCATTTCTGAAACTGTGCTCCTTTAAATTCTAGACAAACTTTGCTAAAGAAATGACTACATTTCATTAACACTGAAAATAATAAAGTTGAGTGTGTATTTGAGCAGGTTGACAGCTTCACTTAGCAAACTCACCCTAAATTCTGAACACAAACCTTACCGACAGTGGCTGACAATGGTTGAGATGACAACAGGAACAATTTCAAGCAGTAACAAAAATAAATTTAAGCTAGTACACACAACAGTACAAGCCTTTTCTTTTTAAATGATATAAAAAAGAAAGCAATCAAAGGAGAAGGAGGCAACATGCCCATTAGATATGGCACAAAGCTTCAGCCTATTGCAGTAAGTTATTTACAAAATCAAGTTATAGTGCATCTTTTGTCCTTACCAGCAGGTGCAGCTATTAAGCAGGAAACATTCAAATATAATATGGCCTTGAGGGAAAAAATAAATAAATGGTTTCCTTTCTCTTTCATTACAAATGCCCAACACCAGTATGATAATTTAATAATTCAATTCCATTTGCCAGCAAAAATTATCCATTTATTTGGAGCCTGAAATCACTAAATTTTGAATACTTACAAGTGATCAAATCTTACCTTGCACGTGTACTTAAAAAAAATGCATTTTTTTTTTGTTCTTTACTCTTTTTATATTATTAGTTTCCCTTTAAGTAGTTAGCAGAAGCCTTCAAGTAGAATATATGTTTAAGGGAAGTGGAATCAACCACACATTTCTTTTCTAATAAGGAGAGCTCTGCAGGCATTTGTTGAAAGCAGTCTTGTTTTGCTGAGAACTGACCAGAGCTCACCTCTGGATGTGGCATCACAGTGTGAGTGAGTGCTAGCCAGTGGTCTTGATGTGTCTAACTAGAGGCAAATAGGTAATAATGCATCAAATGTGGAAAGTATGCTATGTAAACATGTGTTGGGAGAGTTTGTGGAGTGCAAAAAGGAGAAGACTGAGGAACCTATAAAGCACAGATTTAAGGTGAAGGGAAGCAGGTGAGATATAGTTGTAACAGTGGCAGAGTGAAAGTCAGCAATAAGCCATGTTTTAGAAGCAGAAGGACACAAGGATGAGTCATAGGCAGTATTGAATGCTAAGAATTGAACTCCCCCTAACCTCTAACCTGCATTGACTCTAGAAATTAGAAGAGCCATTTCAGGGAAATTGGTATGATGTGAATCCAGACTGCAGTGGGTTGAGTGAATATGAAAGGTAAGCATATATTAAACTTCCTTCAAATATCCTGGGTATAAGAAAGGACACTAGTTAGAGGAGTATTTGGATGAATTGATTTTAGAGGGGGGGGAATGGGGAATAGAGTTTATAGGTATCAGATAGTTGAAAGATACGAGAAAGGTGAACAATATATTTTTCTATGAGTTCTAGGAGCAGATGAGAGGGATTAATCTCTGAAGTTCAGATAACAGTATTGGTTTTGATGGGGAAGCACTATCAGAGATAGCAGGAAAAAAAAAGACAGACATAGGCATAGGTAGGTCTTTTGTTTTTAGAGAATATGCAGAGTTTTATTTCATGTTCTACATCATTTTTTCCCCCCACTTAATAGGCAAAATCATTTGCTCTGTGTGAGAGGAGCAGGAGGAGTATGGTAGGTACCTTGAGTTAAGTGGTAAATCTTTGAAATGATGATAACGCCAGCAACTGAAAACCATAATTCTGTAAGGGCACCATTCACAATGCTTGTCTGCACAAGAGATTAAAGAGAATAGTAAAAATAATCCATAACTGATTTTGAAGAGGTAGAATTACAGAAGAACAAATAACCAATGATGATGATGCCTCATAAGAAAAATGGGTGAAATGGTTAAAGGGTAAGGGCTAAGTACCCACTATGTATCAATGCATCTTTCTGATCTTTATGGCTCTGAAGTTTATACAGAAGTTAATACAGCACATGGTAAGTACAAAATAAAGGATAGAATAAAGAATGTCATGAAATGGCTAATGGAAACAAAAAAGTGTTTGTCTTGATGACATTAAAGTTAGTAAAAATAATCATGATAATAGCAAAAATTTAATGAGTGCTAATATGTGCTAAGCACTGTCCTAAGCAATTTACTTGTATTATCTCATTTAATCTTCACAGAAGTATATGCTGTAGATATTAGTGGTACTGCACTTTTACAAGTGAAGTTCAGAGAGGTCAAATAATCTTCTAAAGCCATATAGATAATAAGTGGAGAAAGGAGGATCTAAATCAAGTAGTCTGATTCCTGAGCTCATGGTCTGTAGAAGAATAAGACAACTAGAAAGATAGGACTATATAGTTGGAGAAGATGATGTAGATTGATTTTGTAGACACATTATCCCTCATTTTCTCCTCTCTTACTTAGTACAGTATTCTCTCACTTATCATGGGTTTTACGTTCTAGCCCTCCTGCAATAGGTGAAAATCCGTGAAGTAGGAACCTTACATTTATTTTAGTATTTATATATATTTTAAGGCTTTATAAACCCTTCCCACACACTTATAAACCATTCCCACTCCCTTATTAACCTTTTCACACTTTTATGAACACTACTTATGTTCTTAAACATATTCTACACTCTTAAACCTACATAACTTTAACAACATACGTATACAGTACTGCAAAATCCCGCGATATAGCGAAAAATCCGAGATAAATAATTAAATATAATATTTTTAAAAATCCCGCAATACAGTGAGGCCGCTATAAGTGAACCATGATATTGAGAGGGACTACTGTTTTTTCATCACAGTGTCTAGGCCACGACAGAGATATGATGAAATATTGAGTAGTAATATAACAGAGAGCTTTCACTAGAAATGCTGTGCATTTCTTCTACAAAACTATTTAAAATAGAGAAACAGGCTTTGAAATTTTTTTAACATATACTTTTTTTTGGGGTAACAATGACAAAACAAATAAGTTAATCAAGAATAATCAGGCAATGATGGAATCCCTAGTGTATGGTCTATGTTTCTTAAACGTAAAGGTATTTTCATTGCAGGTGGAACTGGCCTAGATTCTCAATGACTTTACAAGGTTTACTTGCACTTCTCGGACTCTCAGTTTCCTGGTAAAGATCCCATAGACTAGACTGTTACTAAATCTCACTGGCTTATTATAAGTGGAATTTTATTTAAAAATATAAAGCAAGGTTTTACAATTTATTTTGAAACATATGCTCTATTTTAGTAAACACAAATTTCACATGTTCTTCTTTTGTGTTACTATAGGAAAATAAACCAAATACTATGAATCAAAACAAATAAGATCAATGAGCAGAGTGCTGTTTTATTTATAAATTACAACCTTGTTCCCACCATCACCAGCTTTGAGAACCAAGGTCTTAATCATTTAAAATTGTAGGTAACTCTAACATTGAGTTAGAGATAATAGGAAGAATCCACATCAAAGTCACACCCAAAATGTTATGCTCATCATATTGCCTATAAATATCCTTGGTGTTTTCAGCAGAGGTAATGTTACTTTAATCAACTCCAGGTCCTTCAGATTTTACATATGTTAAAATATATTTTTCTACACAGATCTGAAATCTGAAAATTTGAGCTTTCAGGGATTAGATTGCTAAAGGTTTAATTAGATCTCAATAGGTAAGCAATCAACCTTCCATCAAAAACTTGTACAATAATTTAGTTTTTTCACAATATTTTCATTATATTTGAAAAACTTAAACAAAAACCACTTAAAAATTCAAAAAATATTTTTGAACTATAAATCTGTAGGTAAAATTAATTGATGTAATGAATATTTTCTTTGACTATTGGCTTCCAGAGAGCAGTAAATAATTTAAATATCAAATATTTCTTACAAATATTAAGATTCTATGTAAATGTTTTTGAGTGCCATTTGGGAAAAAAAACTATATTGGAGAAAAGCAAAATGAAGCAAATAAATGAACAAGACTAATGTTTCACTTTTAGTACATTCAAACATACTTTGGCAACATACTATCTAAGTGGTTCTTATTGCTAAGAAATAACCTAAATATTTTATTTAAAAGTGCAAAATAATTTTAATTTTATATTATAAAATTGTATAACATTTGATCACATTCTCTGAAGAATAGAGGGGGCGAGAACTGCAGATGTTGGGATAGTCTTGAAGATAAAAATCCACACATATCTAAAACAATCAGTTGACTCTCATCTGTTTCTTTACTATTTCATTTTTGTTTGATGTGCACGGAAACCAGTTCCTGAAAAGGTTCCAAAATATTTTTAAATGTAATTTTAAAAGGGTTTTATATATTTTTTAAATAAACTAACTTTGGCTTATTTTAGTAATATTAGAAAGCATATTAAATTAAAGTAAGATAAAACAATCACTCACTTCCTTCCTAGATAGAACTACTGCTAGCATTTTTTACATCTTCTTCAATATTTTTCCAAAGTTTAGTTTGGTATGGAATTTTTGTCTTTGTTTTTTTTTTTTTGGTGTTTTTATTTTAGCAATTATACCTTCTTTTCTGAAATGAGTGTTATCCACACAGAAAGTGATTGTAATGGAGAAAAAAGAACACAGTAGTACTCCACCTTCTGACACCAGCCCCCCCACCCCCCGCCAAAAAACAAGGCAAGGCCTAAACCTGTAAAGGAAAGAATAAGAAGGAAGGAGGCATTCCTTTTGGCAGACTAGGTTTGTACAACATAAGCTTGTTGGGTGATTTCAAGGTAAAGCACTCTGCTCTACATAGTTACTTAGAGACCCAGGGCTCAACCTCCTGAAACACTGCCTAAGTCTGTGGCGGGGGAAGAAGGAGCTGGGGAATTACACATAAGCTTGTCACTGCCTGAGCCAGGAAGTGACCTGCACCACTGTGGCCCTGTGGTCCTTGGCAGAACCTGTCACACAGCCTTCCCTAGTGACAAGGAGGCTGAGAAACACAGGGGAGGAAATAGAACATTTGGTGAGCGTCACATTCTCTAACAGAAATGGAGAGATTTATATGTTTGTACTCATATATAAGAACAGTTCAATTTAAGTTTCACTTTGGACGATGTTTTTTTACCACTTGCTCTGATGTCACTCAACTCCTTTTTTGGAACTCTGATCACATTTATTATCTTAGCCAAATTTTTAGAAATTAATGTACATAATTATATACTGTCCTAAACTTTTACGTACCTGTTTCTTAACTGCTGTTTGTTTTCCTCTGCAGATTTGCATGCACGGAATGAGTGTTAGGCAACATTTGTTCCATAAACATCGGTCTATAACTTAAGTGCTATCCACAAGAGGAGGTGAGGATTACTGAAATATGAACTGTATTTTAATATATCAATAGTATGTCTTGACAAAAACAGTATCTTATATTTTTGCCTCTACACTGTTGGAATTCCATCACTCAATTGCTCATAGTCAGTGGCTTCTCATACCTACAATATAAAATCCAAGCTCTTTAACAGGACATATAAAATTCCTCAACATGTGGCCCTTGCTTACATCTCCTGTCTCATTTCTAGTCACCCTCTATTTGATGTTTTATAATTCAAAATTTTTTTAGTTTGCTGAATACAGAACACTGCCTTTTCTTTCAGTGTTTTTGCTTAAATAGTCTGCGTACATCATGTTTCTGAAATGCCAAACATTTTCCAGAACACACAACCATTTCCTGATGAATTTCTAGTCATTGACCAAGACTCAGCACAGTCATGATCTTTTCCTTACAGGGGAAAGTTGGGATTACTTTTTGCCTTATATGTTCAAATGATACCCTGTGCACATACCTCCATCCTTAGACTGCTAGATCGTAATGGACTCTTATGCAATTGTCCCCTCTACCAGAGTGAGCTTTCCCAGGCCAGGGATTAAGTCTAATTACATATAATTCATCTTTGGGCCTTAGTGCCTATCATAATAATTAATTTATGTTTTTGAACGTTAAATAATTGGAACCAATATGTGGAATACCCTGAATGTCTTTCCCTTTTTCTTTTACACAGTCTCTGAAGTACACATTTCAAACCCTGCATTCCATCTGCTTTATTTTAGTTCAGTATGGGCTCTTCTAAAGTTGAAGGTGATAGAAAACATTAATTCAGAGTGATTTTAAGTAGGAGGAAATTTTGTACCATGTTTCAAGGGTTGCGCTCTGCACCTTGTACCGAGGGGTCAGTTCACTTGAAAGTGTGCCTCCGGTAGGCACATTGTGCTCCTTCTCACCCTAGTAGGCCTTTCAAACTATTATGCCTTTCCAAGAGCCAGAAGTGAAGATTCTATGAAAAATGAATTATTAATGTCTGATTTTCACAGCAATAGAATATTTTTACCCAAATAGTAGCATTTCTTCCATGATTTCAGACATTCTTAATATAAAATCCTAACCCTTTAGTAAGGTGTCTTTTTGAATCACAGACTCGCTGACTTTAACAAACACACTGTTGTTACTTCCAATCAGCACAGAAGTTTGGTTTGGGAATTCTATGGTCAGATTAGAATCAAAACTATATGTGAATAGTGATGAATAAATATATAAATAAGACTAAACATTCCCTGTGTAGCAAAAGTAGTGTTCAGATAAATTTAAATGGAGGCTTATTTATGTGTTATTTTTCTGGCAGAGTTTCTCTCTGTATAAGTATAAATCTCTTTTTGGCGAAGGGAAGACTTGTGTACAGTAGAGGACAGTGCCAAGCTTCATTCTTTTTCAGCCTTACATTGCCTTCCCCTCAAATCACTCATGGACACAAATACACTATTTGCTCTCTGGTTTGTTTTAGCACACATATAATTGACCTCAGATGTAGTTGAAAGTATCTCTTTAGCAGTGATTTGGCACTTAAAGATCAAACCATTACAGGTTTTAAAAATTAAATCAGTTTAAAATTAAT
Organism: Furipterus horrens; assembly: GCF_987537825.1. Lineage (NCBI taxonomy): Eukaryota > Metazoa > Chordata > Mammalia > Chiroptera > Furipteridae > Furipterus > Furipterus horrens. The sequence continues at coordinate 29,207,918 of NW_028327174.1, forward strand.
ATTTATTAATAAATTTCAAAAACTGTCCATTATATGGTCAACTTAAAAAGATACTCAATTTTCATTTGCTTACTATTAAGACTGCTCTTCATTGAAATGAGGAGGAGCTCCCATCCCTAGTCAGTCATCATAGTTACTTAGGTGAACTCAAGAGAGGCTATTGATAAGTTTCAAACTTCCAGGGAGCAGCTTGTCTAGGGGTAGTATTTTTTTCCAGTAAATTTAGTCACTGTACATGTAGGACAATGTATGTAATTTTTTGAATCGGTAAATGCGCAGCCATGAGTGTTCCTGTCTAATATTTCTATAATAGCTTAGCATCATGGTAATTCACCAAACTGCTTTTTGAAGGTCATTTATTAAGCCAGAAATGAAGAGAGTAATTTTTCAAGCTTATCAGGTAATCAAAAACCAAATACAGTGTCTCATTCTAACACAGGTTATTATAATTCTGAAGATGAATTGAAGCTTGGCATTTTTAAAATAACCTCCACTAGAATGGATTTTCTATGTTGATTCTAAAAGGGAAACCATCTAAATGAAACCTCCTGATGTCAGAAGAGAAGCCCATGTTGCTACATCAATGCCTGGGGACACTCAGTGTGATAAGACTGTTTCAGTTCAGCCACTGTGGCTATCACCACAGAAGCATCACCGGAGCTTCTCCAAGGTCCAAGACATTGCGAAATTTCTTCTTCTTTATACTTTCCAGCCTGATGTGAGCTGCATGTTTGAAGATGAACTGATACTGTGCATAGAAAACCCCAAAGATTCCACCAAGAAACTACTAGAACTGATAAATGAATTTGACAACGTAGCAGGATACAAAATTAAAATCTAAAAATAAGTTGCACTTTTATACATCAATAACAAACTAACAGAAAGGGAAATTAAGAAAACAATCCCATTTAAAATTGCTTCAAAAAGAATAAATACCTAGTAATAAACCTAACCAAGGATGTAAAAGAACTGTGCTGGGGAAGTTACATGACCTGAAGAAACAGAAGAAGATACAAATAAGTGGAAGCACATACTGTGTTCATGGATAGGAAGAATTAACATAATTAAAATATCCATACTACCCAAAGCAATCCATGGCTTCAGTGCAATTCCTATCAAGATTCCAATGACATATTTCATAGAACTAGAGCAAATATTTCAAAATTTTATGTGGAACCATAAAAGGCCTCACACAGCAAGAAGAACAAAGTTGGAGGATCATGTATGCTTTCTTTATGGCAGTTAGACTCGTCGGCAGCCGTCCGTCTCGAGAGACGATGGTGTAGCTTCTTAAGAGTCTATCTGCACCGCCGAGAATGGTTGTGCAGTCCGACTCGGGAGTGACACGGTATCTGTCTCCTCCCGTGTTGAATCGACATCTTGCGATGACGCTGGAGTGTCCTCTCCAGTGGAGCTGAAGCTACAGAGCCTGGGCAGGGTGATATGGAGGGTCTGCTGTTGCCCATGCAGCAGACCCCCCCTCTCTTTGCAGCTGAAGGATCCAAGGGAAAGACGGAGTCAATACAGCTTGGCTTCAGGTGCGCCGCAGGAGTTGCCGGTGTTGACTGCAACGTCAAACCGCCTTAGGGATTCCGGCTCTGGATTTTCTGTCGGGGTTTACTCCCTTAGCCTTTCCCCTGAAGACTATTGCATGGTTTTATGGATAAACTGACAAACAATTGGAAGTAGAAATAATTATTTCTACAGATGAGATAATGAAAGCCCACAATATTGAGGTAATTTAGCTGCTATAACTTAGCTAGTTTGCTAATGAGTCCTTATTTTAGCACAGGTCTACTCAGATGGTCTGAAGAGATGAGGGACGGAGCAGATGTGTGCCGCTACAGGAAGGGATGTAGCAGTGATGAGATGTAGGTACCAAGGGTGAGAGTGGTGGGCATAAAACCCAAGGAAAGTGTCAAAAGAGAGGGCCTGTGGCAGAAGGTAGCCGGCAGCATGTACATCTCTCCCAATGGTATCCACCTTCTATTCTTGGTAATCACCCAAATTCTCCACTAGCCCTGTGGCTGTGTTTTTTCATTGCAAGGACTAGTAACATTAGGCAGCAGCACATAACAGAATGAGCCTAGAATTTTGAAGCAAATTCCTGTTTCCTCACTTACTACTTATGTGTCATTAACCAGGTAAATAATTTTACTGATGTCTAGTTTTTACTTTAAAAAATTTTTGATATGTATTTTTCTTTATTTAATTTTTAAAAATGTACTTGACAATGTTTGTTACATAGTGAATGTTCCACGAATTCTATCTTCTCACTTTCCTTTCTTCTCATTCTCCTTTCTTCTTTCTCTTGTCACCCAATAAAACTGTCTAATCACTTTTTATTCAGGTTCTTCCATCTTATATTTCTGTATTCTTCTTTCTAACTTATAAATACCAACAAAATGACATTTAGCAGTTCTCAATTTTAAGTTACACCAAATAAATACAGAGCTTAATACCAAGTATTAGCAACATTGCCTATGCAGGCTTGGGTATAAGGTCTTCACAAGTGGCATTGTGGAACAGAAAACTCTACCTGCCCCAAACTTGTTCCTCCTCTTTTGTTCCATCTTTTAGCAAATGATATCATTATTCACCCAACAACTCAAAACAATGGCTTTGTTGCCATACATTATTCTTTATCCCTCAGCAGCGTTAGACTTTTTTTACTATAGAAGTCTTTTAGAAACGCCCTCTTCTTGTATTTCCTTGACAGCACACTCTCTAGGATTTCATTGGTCACTGCTTGATCCCTGTTGCAGTTTCCTCTACTGGTATACTAGCAATCAATATAGAAGTCCTTGGAAACTCAATGCGGGACTCACTTTTCTGTTTCTACCCTTCTGGTTCATTTAGCCTTTTGGCTTTAAGTATTCTCTGTGTGTTGATGACTTCCTGAATCCTGTCTGTAGGTCACACTCTTATGTTCTCCAGTTTCATGTAATCAACCGCTTACCTGATTTCTACAGATAATGTTTGTTGGGAACTTCAAACTATTAATATATGTAGAACTTTGAAACTTGCTTTTTACTGATTCTTTCTTTGGTCTTTGCTACCTCAATAAATGGTAAAAACTAATCTGTCAATTTTTTTTCTTCACACCTCTAACCACTGCATTCAACTCTAACATCTCTCTCTCTCTTGAATTCATTCATATTATCTCTGTCACCACCACCATCTTTATTTCCTGAAAAAGTTTTCTAGCCTGTCTCTCTGATTCTGCTACATCTCCCTTCCAATGCAGTCTATACATACATATCAGAATGATCTTTTAAAAAAGGCAAATTATATCACATTCTTTCTCCAATAGCTCTGCTCTTATAAAAAATTCAAGCTCTTTACTTTAAAAATAGCAAGATATGCCCAATTTCTTCTACCTTCACCTTTTGACATCTCTCCATGCTGTTTTTCCTTTCTTACTATATTCTAGTCACCTCAACCTCTTTTCTCTTTCTCAGTTGTACCAAGCTCTTTTCCTTGCCAGGATCTCAAAAACATCCCTAGAACACTCTTCTGTCTTATTGCATGGGTGTCTCCTCATCCTTCAGATCTCAGCTTGAACATTATTTCTTCTGACATTCTGTTCTTGAATTTATAACGTAGCCTCTTTCCAAGTGATTCTTGTGTATATAACCTTTTAATTTCCCTCTTGGCATAATTAAAATGATTCAATTAGCTTTTATTTTGTTGTTATCATTTTCTTCATACTCTCTTCTCCTCCACTTCCACTTCTGCCACTAGAATATAAGCTTCATAGGGACAAAGACCGTATCTGATTTTTCACCATTATATATCAAACATCAGCACAGCCTCTGACCTCAGTATCTAAGCACTCATGTTTCAACATTCAGTAAATCTCTGTTGAATAAACAATTGAACACATAGATAAGTCATTGTCTCTTTACATATCCTTATATTTATTATACATTCAAGTAACCATGTTATTTTGTTACCCTTTAAATAATTATCATTCCCATTGTCACCATTATCTCTTGCCTGAATCATCATAATTTGTTAGCACAATCAGCATTCTCTTATGAATAGTACTCATTTTGTGGAGATCTTAGAATAACTTAAAATAAGAAAAAGACAAGTCTGACTTAGATTAACTTGATCCATTTTTTAGTATCTTCATGATCTGAAATGACACATTTGAGGAAGGTAATCTGATGCGTCAGGCCTACCTCAAAGACATTTTTTTTTTTTCAAAAATCAAGTCAACCACAAGAAACTAGCCATTTCAAAGACTATTATATAAATCATTTTGTCTTGGTAACACATGACTTTTACGGGAGGATACTCTCATGTCTTATTGTAAGCTGTTGGAATTTTGTGACACGCTATCACTGGACTTTACTAGATGTACTGGTACTTGTGTATTCTTCCAGTGTCCAGCAGCAAACAACTGCTTAGAATGACATAGATTTTGTGTATCATCTTGGAGGCAGCTTTAAAGAATTCTACCCTAGAACCAACCCAACAGAGGTAACCATATGGAGGCTGTGCTTAACAGATTGAAAATATAGAATGAGCAGCCATTACAGTTCTAGAGTAGGTGGGATCTCAGACCCTATGGCTTAGCAAAGGGTTTAAATCACTATTTAATGCCTCCTGAAATTATCTAAATTATATTTTTCTACCTGGTCTTTGTGCTTCTGGTCTTTTTTCTCTTCAGCCTTTTCTTCACATTTCCTCTAGAGTCATCTTTAAAATACACTGCCATTGTAAATGTATTTCATAGTGTTTCATTACTGTTAGGATAAACATCGTAACTAGCACAAAAGTCTCTCAAGATTTGGCTCCCTTTGCTCCTCCAACTGGCTCTTTGTATGCTTGAGTCATATCCTGCAGTACCAGGGGCTTATACACTATATACTTAACTCTCCACAGTGCCTGACATATATTTCATAGTCATTAAATATTTGTTGGATGAGTTAATCATATTCAGATGTCATACTCCCGTCCATACTTGCCTTTCTTGCATATCTTCAAATATCATCAATACTGTTATTATATCTTTTATCCTAGGATATGTCCCAACTAATATCAAGAATGAGATATAGCATACATTGTCTAGTGAAAGATTTAATTGGTGACCACATTTTCGATAATTACTTTTTGACTTCCTATTTTCTTTGGTTTTTGCCTCTCTTTGTCAAACCTAGTTTGTAAGCATCTATTCAAAATAACTGTTAATAAAAGAAAATTACCAAGAAATTGATTATTTCTCTTAACATTTAAAATAATTTTATCAAATAAAGAGTTAATAATTAAAGAGTGTAAGCAAGCTAGTGTTAAGTTATAAAGAACACTGTAGTAATCCCTTGTTATGAAGGTACTTATAAAATGTTAAGTAACTTGAAAAAAATGTTGAAAAAGCCTTGCATTCTACATGTTCTTAAATATAAGTTGAAGACATATTTTTCCAGGAAGCTGAAGTCTTTTTTTGTAGTACAAATATCTATTATTTTAATGAAATACATTAAACTTGTCCTGACTGGTGTGGTTCTGTGGATTGGGTGTTATCTTGTAAACGTAAATGTCACTGGTTCGATTCCTGGTCATGACACATGACTTGGTTGTGAGCCAGGTGCCTGGCTGGGGGTGTGCAAAAGGCAACCAATAGATGTTTCTCTCTCACCTCATGTTTCTCCCCATCCCTCTATCCCTTCCCTTTCCTCTCTTTAAAAATAAATAGATAAAATCTTTAAAAAATAAATACATAAAACTTAAAGCAGACCTATTGTTTCTTATGAGAATTAATGACTTATTTCCTCACTTCTCTCACTTATTTTTGGATGTAGAGTCTCATAAACTGTTTACAATAAACCTCAAGTCAATGAATATAGCTTATATAGCTCATTGGTTATATGTTGAGTACTGGAGAAATAAATAGATTAATTTGTGCCCTGCTAAACCTCACTTACTTGTTAAGCCAGTTAAAACTAATAATGATAATTAAGTATTAATATAATAATAGTCACTACAAAATAAAATTGATAAGACAAAACAAGTCATTTATTGTACAATAAAGTGTCACTATGATTAATGAAATTCTTTGTTTACTATTTTTATCCTAGTTACATTTATCATGTTTATATCCACATTAAATATGATACATATAATTTCTCTTTTGTATCTAAGCAGGCATGGGAGAGAAATGGAAAGAGAGGGAGAGGAGAAAAAAATATGAAATGCACTATCAGTAACTATCTCATTTCCTGTCTGATTCCTCTTTAATTTTCCCCAAATGCACATCTTATGAAATAATTTAGCTTATGAAAATTATGTTAAAAGTATTATGATAGATATCCAGACATGTGACAAATGTTGTATTCAGAAAGAAATCTTATTTGTTAAAGTTGAATGTCTATGAGGCAAATATCTATTATGTGATTTACATTATGAACATTATT
>NW_028327174.1:29219336-29276836 GCF_987537825.1 Furipterus horrens
TATTCTAGGTCTCCAAGTGCCCACATTCTAGTATAAGCAGGACTTAACAAATGCCTTAAGGACATGTTATATAAATAATGCATTTTCAAGGATGAGAAGGATAAGAATTATAAGAGGATTTTGTAGAAAAGGTGAAATTTGACCTTAATCTTGATGGATGACTTCCTAGTTTGCCAGTGGCATGAGGCTGACCAGATGGTGAGAACTCAGTAGGCATAGCAGTTTTAGGGAACTTGCGGTGAGGCCACCTGGACAGAGTTAAGGGTTCTTATGGAGTAGTGTTCAGGAAATAGGTGAGAGAATGAACAGGAGATAAATAATGAAAGACGATTTCATACAGTGAGGTAAATAAAGCAGTGGAGAGCCATTAAAAAATATAAAATGAAGAAATTCTTGATCAATTTTTTCATTTTAGGGGACAGAATAAAGAGAAGTTGAAATGGAAAACAAACTAAGGCAAAAAAATAATAAAGAGAGCTGATCTATAAAGTAGTGCCGAGAGGAGGTATTTAGCACATACAATTAATAGAAAATGCTGGCTGATGAAATGAGAAACAATTAAAGATAATTTCAAGTTTTTCACTTTTGGGGACTGGTTGAATTGTTAGAGGGGGACAGTAAATAGAAGAGGAAAGTTGTTTGGGGTCAGGATTTTGTTTTTGGATATTTTAAATGTAAATGGTCAGTGGGGAATTCAGGTATGAATGAAGTTGTTGGATTCTGGAGAAGATGACATGTAAAAGTAAACAGTGGTATAAGGGAGGAAAATTATTTTTTTTGTTAACTATAGTTTTTATTTGCACAATATTGCTAAATATGTTAGCCAAAAAGGGTCCACTAATGAGCTCTATAAATGGGAAAATATATCTATCATTCAAGGCAGACTTGACCGTGGTGGTCTATGTGGAATGTCTGCTTAGAGGTAACAGTTGTGATGAACGGAAGTTGAAAATAGAAAAGAAGGGGGTTATCCATTAGAACAAGCTCCCCAAAATGAGGGGAGTGATATCTGGAGCTAAGATGATAGAATTAGCTTTGTGGATTCATTTAATCAGCCAGTCATTGAACATATATTTATGAGAACATCCCTCATGTCCCAGGCATGGATCTCAGTTTGGGGATACAATAGAGAACCGTAGTGACATAAGCTTTGCCTTTATGGAGCAGTAGTATAGTATGGGATGCAGACAAAAGCACCAAAGAACTTATAGCATGGTGATCAATTTTGTGAAGAAAAGCATCAAAGTGTTAAAATGAAAAATAACCAGATGAAGTATAAGTGATCAGGAAAAAATCACTATCTGAGAAGATGGCATTTAAGCTGAGATATAAAAAGACAGAAAAGATAAGTAATGTATGGCAAGAGGAGGGAAAGTCATTCTCAGAGGGAACATTTTGTCCAGGGTTTAGCTAAGCTACTCTATGGTGTTGTTGCCATGGCATCCATTTTTTCGGCCAAGCAGACACTTCAATAACTTTAAACTGACACTAGTCCCTCATGGAAACACATGCCTTACATAATGGCCTGCAGACGCATAAGCAAATGCAAGTTTCTTATGTAACTTCTCCAACAGCCCTTGTGACAAACCGTTTCCCTCACCTCCCAGGACCTTTCCCTTGTGTGCTTTGTAGATAAGATCCTGCATGGGGCTTACCAAAATCTCATTCTGTTGTTTGAATAGACCAATCTGGCGTTTGCCTGGGAACTTCTGGCTCTCTCTGAGTACACTCTGCCTTGACCTCCCCATCTGACCTCTTGAGGCTTGACATATACTTACTTCCTCCAGGACCTATAGTAATAATCCTCTCTATTTCCCACTGTCTCTTGCTTTATTGTTGAATCATGACTCATTACCCAGCATGCTGTGCTTCACTTAATTCATGTTAATTTAACAAAATCATAGTACATTTCGTAGAATTTGCAAAGTTTCTGTGGTAGGAAAGAGCCCTGTGAGTTTGAAAAAGTATGTGTGGCTATTCATGGTGAAGGAAGAGTTAAATATGAGCCTGATCACATAGTGTCTCATAATTCACATTAAGACCATGTGCTTTTATTCAATGGAAAGTCAGTTAAAAGGCAACTTGACAGTCAAGTCTGAATTTCAATACCATTTCTGTTGTCACATGGAGAATTAAGTAGAACACAATCACAGTAAAAAAAATCAAAACAAAGTAGAAGTTCTTTGTCATTAGAGTATTCTAGGTGAGAAGTGATAGTGCACTGAGCAAGGGTGGCTGACTTCCAAATAGAGAGAAATGAATAAATTCAGTACATGCAGGTCTGCTGATGAACAGATGAGGTGTGAGGGAGAGAGGAACTGAAGCCAGTTTTTGAGTTTGGTGCCATTTACTGAGTGACAAAGATTAAGTGGGCCAGAGGACACATTGGAGTGCAAATCAAAGACTGAGTTTAGAGATGGCAAGTTTAGAGATACAATTTTGGGAGTCAGTTTGTAGATAATATTTAAAGCCATGTCACTGGACAAGTAGCAGGTAGAATAAAGTTTCACGTAAGGAGAGATAAAAGGAATTAGCTTGATATTGTGCACAGGTAAGTTTCTAGGAGAGTGGGAACTTGAGAAACCCTCTGGTTAAAAAGATACCTATGCAATTTTTGTTGTTGTTGAGCAGAGAGTATGGTCCCCTTTTAGTGAGGGGTGGAAGCCTTGCAAAAGGTAGTAAAATTAACAAATCAGAGAGTGAGAGAAGGAGAGAGAGAGAGAGAGAGAGAGAGAGAGAGAGAGAGAGAGAGAGAGAGAGAGAGATGGTAGTGAAAATATAAAAGTATTGACAATCCAGTGCATTGGATTTAGGGATTTATCACAGCAGTAGTCCATTTGATTAAATCCCCCCAGCATTACCCAAAGTGAATGATCAATCATATTGATTGGTTTTTGGGGTTTACAAGAAAAATAAAAAGAATATTTGTGGGCAAGGGAAGGAGGATGCTATGAAAAGAATTATTGCAGCCAGGGCTCCTGAGCTGTGGAAGAAAGAATGAAATTAGAAGGGAATAAATAGCTGGAAAAAAGGAAGAATTCCAGAGAGCTGAGATCTTAAAAACAGGTATTGTCATAATAAAAACATGAAATTTACACATTAAATGGAGGTGAAATATATTAAGTTGAAGAGATAAAGTTGGCAGGATTAGGGAGTAATTGAGGGTGGAAAATGAAAAATAGGAATTAGTGGAAAATTACTCAGGCTTCTGCTTTGGATAATGCATGGAGAGGCTTTCGATGCACTAGTTTCCCTGCCCTTGGCCCCAAAGGATGATACAAGTGTGGTGTTACACATGTAAATTTGAGTTGCTTTTTGGAACATCTGCATGGAGCTTTCTGTAAGGCAGTTGCAGCCTGGAAGAGGTGCTGGGGATTAAGATCTAGGTAGGATAATGCTCAGTGTTTAAGCTGTAGAAGTTAGAGAAGAAGTAAAATTGTTCTGGAGAACAGAACCCAAGCATTTTGCTGCCTCTGATCTCACATTAATAATGCTTTCTCCTTGACTCATGTCTCTCTATTGTCTCTCATCATTAAGTGCAATAGTTGACTGTGGGAGCTGGGGGAAGGGCAGAGGAGAGCAATAGAGGAAATTTTGGGACAACTGTACAAGAACAATAAAGAAAAAAAAAAAAACCGCTAGAAGAATTTGATAAAAAATAAAACAAAACAATAAAACAAGAAAAAAAGCAAAGCATCTCCAGACACAGGCTGTCTTTGTTACTTGCCTAGAGAAAGAGGCAACTGCCAGAAGGTAAACCCCGGGGTTTCCCCTCCTTTTTACTAGGCATGGACTGACACCCTTGTCCCCTAACAGCTAACATCTGTCAATTAGACAAGACGCATCTTAACTGTTGGACAATTTGAATGATCTCATAAATGCCAGGGCAAAGATTGGGCCCAAAGTAGTGCAATGGATTTTCACAAACTGTAATTAACTGGTCTGACTTAAAGCTTCCATTAACATGACAAAGAATAATCAACCTTCATAGCATAGTTTATTTTACCCATTTCATTAGGTATGTAGAGCTTCGCTGTCCTACTCTCTCCAGCAATTATATATATACAGACCCAAGGCCCTCTGTGTGTTTTGGGGAGATGGGGTAATATTCTGCCAGGAGTCTGGACCAAATATGTGTTGTTGGAGCAGTGCAGCAGTTCAAGCCTCCTTACTGCACGATTTTAGGTTTCTGATCCCTGGAGTAGTATATGAAAATTACATCCATAAAGCATTTAGTACTCAGTAAATATTGCCATACTAATATTGATATGTACACATATATGAAATATTCTAATATCTTAGCCTTTTTCTTCTCATTTAGTGTATTTCAGAAATATGTTCTAGCCTACTTAGAATATATTGCTAACTAACATCTATTTTATAGGGAAGAATGGTCCATGTATGTATATATGTACATACATCCATTAACAATAGTGTATGGGGCTTCTACATAGTGAATATGTCTTAATTACAGCTATCAGCTCTTAGATGGTGAAGTGCTATATAAATCAAAAGCAATATTTCTATTGGACATATTGTTCACTTTCAATTTGATTTGTATTTGTTGAGTTTTTTCTTGAACTCTTGAAAAATGAAAGTCATTTAGAGACACTAAATTTCCCCTCTATTTGTATTCATTCATGTAGTATGATTTAGAGTTGTAAACATTTATTTTATAAAGTTATCTGAAATTTATACAACAATATACAGTTCCAATCTTTAGTTTGATCATTATGAATCCCCTCATTCTAACTGCAACCCAATTACTAATTTCATCTCCAACTACTCCCCCACCCAGGATGCTATGTTCTGTTCAAGGATACATCTAGAACTTTCTCTTATTTGGGCTTCTGATTGTACGGTTTTCTAGTACATGAAAATTTATCTTCCGATCCTTCTAAATTTCTAATTCTGACAATACCTCCCCAACTTAAAACAAGTTTGATATCATCTGACTGTTTATTAACTTGTCACTTACGATTAATTCATACTATGGAAGTGGTTCTAAATTTCCTAAGTAGAGAACTAACTATAGTTTTAACTACTATAATCTCTTTCTTACATAGCTCCTTGCACATAGAAGATGCTTAATAAGCATTCTAAATTAATTTTCTTTCAAATGGTAAAAAAGTAAAAGTATTTCAAAAATGAATAATTTGAAGGGTATTTAAAAACATTCGTAATAGAATAAAAAAAGATCAATGTGGAAAGATAAGTATTAATTGGAAGTATTAATAAAACAAATTTATTAGAGCTAATTAGTTACTGATATTCTATATAGATAATATCTTTATTATGTTTCTCAAAAGTCCTAAAAAAGATTAGAAGGTGACTAACCAATTTCATTATGTTAATACTAATGGATCTATGTAAATTTACTTTTTTTTAATGCTGCTTAGTGGGTGAACTATTCTGTATTCTTACTAGAAAGAAAATCCTTATAGGGGTGCATTGTGAGAAAAATTTGTAACCATATAATGTCATGATACTGAGCTTTGTCCAATCATACATATTTTAAAAATCATTTAAGAACATTATTATTTTTTAAAAGTTTTTGTATAAATTTTAATAGTCTAAAAAGAAAATAAGGCTCCTAAGGCAGATGTATTATTCTTTTTCATTAAAATAACTTTCTTTCTTTCTTCCTTCCTTCTTCCCTTCCCTCTCTTCTCCCTTCCTTCCTTCTTTCCTTCCAGATGTGAATATTGTGTATTTATTATGTTCAGAGTCCTTGAAGTATAGGATTTAATATTATCCACAAAATGCATTCCCTCATGTTTTTTTTTTTTTTTTTTTTTTTTTTTTTTTAGTCAGGAAGACACATGATACAATATACATGTATACAAATTAAAACATAAGATAATTTTAGATACTGATGAGAGCAATAAAGGAAGGAGATATGAAGATGTGGTAGAGATGTACACACTCTTAATGTCCAACGAATTCTCAAGGGATTAATCTAGGGAGCGTGGGAGAAGGCCTGGAATGGAGACCCTGATGGCAATATAGTTGATTCTGACTGTTCTTTGCCAAAGAGGCAAAAAGTAATTAAAATCAATAAGAAAAAAGTGATTTTGGATGATGTAATTTTTATTATATGTTATTTGATTTATGTAAAGAAAAATTATACTATAAATAGACTATCATATTGATTATGTAAAATATAATGATTCTCAGAAAAAATAAAAAATGGAGGTGATAAACTGGGTGCAAAGCAGAATTATTGTGTGTTTGTGTGACTATATATATCTTCTTTGCTGCCTTCAATGAATATTTATAATGCCATGCACTAGGACAGATTCTGAGGATAGAAAATATGAATAAGACTAATTCTTCTCATCAAGAAGTTCATAGTTTGGAGTTACTATTTAGTCAAATTAATTCTAAGCACATAGATCCTTTTCTAAAATACTTAGCAATCTTAAAGTGGAAATGTTTCAATTTTCTTGCAGAGATGTGAAAAAATATTTTCCAGAGATATGTCACATTATTTTTCTAAAATTATTTACAGTGTTCATGATTAGATTTTGAGGAATGATATTCTATAGGAACAGAGAATTCTATAGTCAACATGCCTCTCATTAACTTAATTTCACAGAGTTTTAATTTGGTAGAAAAAGGATTCTCATCGTTCCACATATAAGCTATGTAATTTTGGGCAAATACTATTTCCTCATTTGTAAAACAGGCATGCTGAGTCTTACCCTAAGGTATAGCAGTAGCATTCATTGAGATATTTCATTAAGATTAGACCACTTATATACATTTTGATATAATCTTTACCATGTCATTTTAAACACACTTATAGTACTTTTTAGCCTCTGTTTGCTACATCTTAAGGTTGTACAAGATGATGTATAGTTCTATGACTCCATGATTTCCCAATTTAACTTAATACTCTAAGAGTCCGTTTTCCATCATCACAGTTGTTTTTGTCAAGGTTTTTCTTAATTGTAGGGCATAAAGACTTGAATTACTTCAAGTCACAAGGAGTTGAAAGAAAGGATATACATTGGAATGTGAACACAAAAGTCATCAGTAAAGAAAGCAACTCCTCTACCCACATTTCTCCCAGGGTCTGCAGAGTCCCGCTCACACGTTGTCCTTTAGTCTCCGGCTGTCTTTCCCTTTCTTACAGTTGTTTCACATCTTTATTTCATTTTTCTCTGAAGACCAAGTTCTCTATTTAGTTTTCACTTTTGATTTCTCATAACTTAGACTTGCCAATGGAAATAGACTTCCCAGGACTTTAACTCAACCTTTTGCCATTCTTGTTATATTGTCTTGACCAATTTCAGTACAAACATAGCACCTGCCTCTGAGCAGAGCCTTGGCAGTAGACCTTCTAGGAGTTGTGTGGGAAGGACAGCCATGATCATCTCTTCGAAGTATTGTTGCATCATCAAAAATTATTGTAGTCAACGCCCTGGCTGGTGTGGCTCAGTGGATTGAGCATTGGCCTGCGAGCCAAGTGTCGCTGGTTCGATTCCCAGTCAGGGCACATTACTAGGTTGCATGTCAGGTCCCCAGTTGGGGGCACGAGTGAGAGGCAACCACACAGTGAAAAAAAAATTATTGTAGGCAAAACAGAAACATAAGGAAATTAGCAGATGAGTTTGACTATTCCCTCACCTATTTTGTGCACTGGGTACAGCCCATTACTTTATTATGGCAGCCTGGAATTATGTAAGCCAGAGAAGCAAAACCTCTCCAAAATATGGGGGAATACTACATGAGAAATAGAGCTGAGTGAGGGTTGAAACTGAAGCATTGAAATAAAGAATAGATGGGGCCAAAAGCAGTTCAAAAGTGATAGGATGAAAGTATATTTATTTAAATAATCTTTTTTTCCCTAATCAACAAAGGCATTTGAAAAACAACAACTTTTCAATGGATCACCAGTAACCTGAGCATTGAAATTTGTAGCCTTTAGGTCATTTAGGCCACATGATTTTCAGAAAGATTTCCCCCTTCCAAAACAAATAATTTATACATTGATAATGTCTTAATAGATAAAGACTAAGTTTCACAAAAGTTTTCAGGTCATTTACTGTCCTTCATTTCATTCCACTAAAATATTCCTAGTAAAGCACTAAATACAAAATTCGTCGTCGGCAGCCGTCCGTCTCGAGAGACGATGGTGTAGCTTCTTAAGAGTCTATCTGCACCGCCGAGAATGGCTGTGCAGTCCAACTCGGGAGTGACACGGTATCTGTCTCCTCCCGTGTTGAATCGACATCTTGCGATGACGCTGGAGTGTCCTCTCCAGTGAAGCTGAAGCTACAGAGCCTGGGCAGGGTGATATGGAGGATCTGCTGTTGCCCATGCAGCAGACCCCCCCTCTCTTCGCAGCTGAAGGATCCAAGGGAAAGACGAAGTCAATACAGCTTGGCTTCAGGTGCGCCGCAGGAGTTGTCGGTGTTGACTACAACGTCAAACCGCCTTAGGGACTCCGGCTCCGGATTTTCTGTCGGGGTTTACTCCCTTAGCCTTTCCCCTGAAGAGGTATGCCGCAAGGCAGCGGAGGTTTTTTTGGAATCAGAGTTTTCCTTCTCTGATGTGCCCTGACTGGAAGATCGAACCAGCGACACTTAGCTCGCAGGCCGACGCTCAATCCACTGAGCCAAACCAGCCAGGGTTAAATACAAAATTAATCTTTCATAATTCAGTTAGTATGTCAACAAGAATTATATGTTTCCCTGACATTTTGGTGTCTGCTTCTTGAGTTTACTGATAGAACACACATCAAGAACTCTACTATAATTTCATGTTACAATTGTCTAAATTATTATCAATAGTTTATTAGCCATTAGAATACCAGAATTTATCTCTTTTTTTAAAAAATAATTTTATTTATTTATTTTTAGAGAAAGGGGAAGGGAGAAAGAGAAACATCAATGTGAGAGAAACATTGGCCAGTTGCCACTCATACATACACTCCCTGACTGGGGATAGAACCCACAGTCCAGGCATGTGCTCTGACAGGAAGTTGAACCAGTAAACTTTTGCTTTCTGGGATGACATCCAACTAACTGAGTCACCATGTCAGAGCCGGAATTTATCTCTCACTTAGAAATAGAGTTTTCTTAATCTCTAGATTCACTTTTTACCTTAATGTGCTTTATCCTAATTTCTCAAATAATTTTGTCCAAGTCAATAAAAAGGATAGAGGAACTCAGATCCAATACACAGCTAATAAATGCATGGCTCTTGCCATGTTAATAAAATGCAAAATAAGAAAAACATCAAGAAGATAAATTCTTAGTTTTGTTTTTACAAAACTTAAGCTTCCAGAGGACAAGAATGTTGTCTAATGTATATAGACTGTTCTGCACTGTTGGCAGTTAGATATTAAAATTCAATATTTACAAGTGGAACATAATTTACTGAGCCATTCCAATGCACAAGCAAATGGAATGTATTGAATATCTTGGGATTACTGAAATGCACTTTGATTTTATGCAACATCTTGTTAACTTTATCTGTTTTTCATAGCTCTTTTCCATTAGAGGGAGGGTGAGGGGAAAACTGGATCAAGGTCCTGGTTTTTAATACTCGGCATCAACACTATGAAAAAAAATCAAAGTCGCATTAATAAACTAAATATTACCTCCCACTGCTCTCTGGCTCCAGGCACACACAGTTCTTTCCATTGGACTCCTAAGAGCGCCTTCAGTAAAGTAAAACTGTGAGTTTGACATTGCTCTTACTTGCTGCCAGGAAATTCTAAATTGAGTCCCAGTTGTTTTTCAGATTAATCCATTGAAGAGAACAGAATCTGAGCACAGTATTTTACAAGTTTTTGAAAATTCATTTAGGCTAAATTTAGGTTTGAGTATATGTATATATCCCTAATTATAAGACACTCATATCAAGCATGCTCTTGAAACATGCTGTTAAAAACAAAGTAGGCATTTTTAATAAGTGAGCAAATTTTCTGTGAGTAATAAAAACCAAACGTTTATTAAAAATATCCAAAT
Organism: Furipterus horrens; assembly: GCF_987537825.1. Lineage (NCBI taxonomy): Eukaryota > Metazoa > Chordata > Mammalia > Chiroptera > Furipteridae > Furipterus > Furipterus horrens. Next base: position 29,229,317 of record NW_028327174.1, read on the forward strand.
CACACTGTATTTTAAAAACTGGTCCACTTACAAGAATTTACCTATTTCCTTTCCTAAAATCATAAAAAGTTCTAGTAGTAGCTTAGCTATTTGTATTACATCTTGGAAGAAAATAGTACTTTTTATTAAATCATACTCGATTCTTTGTTTGAGTCTTCTTTATTCATGTCAACCAGGTAAATGAACAATAAAGTACTTTGTAAAATCAAAAGGTCCTAGTGATTACTATATTTGCTTTCTGATCTTTTCCAACACACTCTGGGCATGGCTCCCCAGGAAGGGTACTGCAAAGCTTTCACTGGTGAAGAATGCAGTGGTCTAGTTTTCTGGATGTGCACTGCATGAAGCACATTACACCTGGGCAAATCATATTGATGGAAATGGAATGGAATTGCACTTCCAAGTTTTTTTAAGAGCTTATTTGGTGCTTCACATGAGGCTTTATTAAAAATAGTGTAGCTCTCAAAAACCTTTTAAGGCACTGGATGCTTTCTAAAAGTTTAATAAATATGGATGGCTGATTAAGGAATATATTTTATATAATGTATGTTAATGTTTTTTCTCTTCCTTTTACATCTTTGTCTTCCTTTGTCTTTTTTGAGACTTTCAAATAAATTGACTTTTATAATGTTCTACTCTCATCTATACCAGATTCCTTCATCTTAGGGGTAACTCCACTCTCTCTTTGCCCTACTCTAATAATAAATTAATTACAGTTACATTTTATTAAGAACTTACCCAAAACTGGGACAAATTTATTTTCTCAGCAACCTTGCAGGTATTATTCCCAGTTTACAGATTAAAAACTGAGGCTCAGAAAGCTTAATAATTTGCTTAATATCGAAATCCAATAGGTGGCAAGGCCAATATTTGAAAGTTTTCTAGTGCTTATGGTTATTGGTGTGGTGATAATTGTAATGTTAATCATTGTGTAGTTTCCATCTATTATATCCTTTGATGCTGACTTGTCTGTATGAGCTCTGTATTCTGACTCCAAAGTTGATGCTTTTCCTTGTGCGTAAAAGCAAAATTGACGAATTAAATGTTTTATTGAACAACTCTCAGGTGACCTAACAATGGAAGTAAATAATTGTAATTCTTATTACAGACATAGTATTTTATCTAGGGCTCTGGAAACACAGAAAATTTTTCCTCCCCAAATCTTGATTCCAGAAGATTCTGTGTCATCTCTTCTTCCCCAGCCAATTCCAAATTTAGATGTTAATAAAGAGAAACATCATTAGAAAAGTATCATTTGCAGAATTTTTTTTCCTTTTGTCTTCAACTGAGAATTCTTGAGTAGAAAATCAAACAGTCAATAAAGTGGTAAGTGGGATGACTTGAGCGAGGAGGCACCAGGATTCTTGGAAACCCACATTCACTTGGAAGCCTATAGAGGGAGCCTGGCCAGGCTTCCCAGGCAGAGCCTCGCTCACATTTTCCAGAAGTGCACTTGTCTGGCAGGATGCTTAGAGCTCAGAAAATATTGTTTCCCAGTTTTATTGTTTATTAAATGGGAGCAGAGGTGTCTGATCACTGTCTTATAATATGTAGGTAGATAATAAATTTAACCTTAGGTAGCATTAAAACTTCTAACTTTGGTGCAATTCTTGTAGCAAAGGAGTAGGCTTTAGTGAGAGGACTACATCATTTTTTAAAATTTTATTTTTCCACTACAGTTGACATACAATATTAATTAGTTTGAGATATAAAGCATTGTGATTAGATAGGCATTTATATATCCTTCAAAGTGATCACCTAAAGTCAGCTATTTTCAATCTTTTTCACCTTACAGCACACATAAACTAATTACTGAAATTCTGTGGCACACCAAATATATATATACAATCTGACAAAAATAGGTATAATTTTGATTTATTAACATTGGATGGCTATTATTGTAATGGCTGTTGTTATTTTTTAAATCTGACAATCTAAGGGAAAAGAGGTCAGTGTCTCTGACTAAATAGTCAGCTATTCCATGTTTTAAAATTTTTTTCAGCACACTGATTGCAAATTGCTGACCTAGATGTCTACTACCCATCGGATACCATACATGGTTATTACGATATTATTGACTATATCCCCTATGCTCTACTCTGACTATTTTTATAACTGGCAGTTTGTACTTAATCCCTTTCACCTTTTCCACCCATCTCCTAAAGCCCCTCCCACCTGGCAGCCATTTATTTGTTCTCTGTTCATTCTTAATTAAGATAATCAAGGAATGTTTTCAATCTTTTTCCTTTCATGGTCTTTTCTTCACTTTGATATAAGTCTCTTTGCTGGTTCTACCAGTGGTGGAAAGAGGCCTTATTACTGTCATTACCATGTTATATGCAAAAAGGGATTTCTTGTTCTAGCGTGTAATCATTTGGTCAGACTTTCCTAGAGGATATAATCTTCTGACATTATTTTTTTTATTGCATTCTTCTCAATACTCTCTATTTTTTCATGTTCCTATAAATATGAATTTCCAAATCATAAAAACTATTTTTCCTAAATGTCACAGAGTGTGATTATCTTTTAAAATATGTATTCTATATAGCTCACCATTTTGTAACCTATTAAATGTAATTCAACTTAAAAGTGATTTTATACCTTTATATAAAAAAAGTAAGAAAACAAAAGCTTATAGCTTAAATGGAAGCTCCTTATAAGGAATGTTTCTATTATTCTCAGATCTGTTAATAAATAAAACATTTATTTTTTGTATGAAAAATAATTGTTTTAGCTTAAATGGATAGATACTAGACATAGCTACATACATATAATTTGTCAAGTGATATAGGTTATAAGAAAGTAGTTTCAAGGACCTTTGGATAATTTTTTTTAAGATATAATTTTCTCTTCTGTGGTGACCTGGTCTCATGTGGTTGTAGAATTCATAGCTCTCATGTCTTACTATATCCATGGGATAAAAGGATGACTTCTACATCTTATGATACAGATTCCATTAAATGTCTCCTGCCTCACATAGGGACCAATTGTTAAGGGAAGGAGGTAATATAATCTTAGGAAGACTGGGTTTGTTATCTGTTTCATAGCAGTCTTTTGAATATTACTTTGGTCACTTCTTTATTCTTATTAAGTCACTGACCTAAAGAATAAGGTCCTTCTGCTCTATAACTGTCTCTATTTATGAAGACATTTACATATATAACTTATTTTATTATAAGAACACAATAAAACACAGTCTAAAAATTAACAGATAATATTTCTATTTGGTAAAATTTAATTGTATTCATTATTTTATTAGTTTTTTCTATCTAATACCATCCTCTTAAAATAGATTATTAATAAAAAACAAATCAACTATATCTTGTCAGAAAAATTTCTTCTGCTAAGACTATTTTCTTTAAAAAATTATAATTAATATGTATCAATTAGAAAGATATTTTTAATTTGTGGGAAATTTGAATTATAGGATATTTTCATAGACAAGCAAATCTTTAAGAAACCATGTTGCTCAATCTCAGTAGGGTAATCTGAGGCTCAGATAAATTAAAATGTGTATAAATTAAAATATTCATAAAAGGTCAACTATTAAATGGCAGAAAAAGAATTTGAACAGATTTTAGTTAGGAAAATTGTAAGATTACAGTTCATTTATTAGGCTACATATAATTGATGATATTTACAGACTACATAAATGACAATGACCATGAATCTCCAAAATGTCCATTTAAAATCTTTTAACTAAAACCTTCCTAATCATAGTTGACTGGCAATATTGTAGACTATTCCTACTACCTTGCTTTATACATCCATTTTGTTATTTAACTAATAATAACATAAAAAACAAAAAATTAAATTTTAACATTAAATTTTGAATAGACAAAATAAAAATTACTTGGCTCTTAGTCCCTTGGAATTCATTTGTATGGTCATAGAGTTGAAAGCTTCCTTGACATTATTATTCTTTTAAACCATGTCCTATTCAGAGTTCGTTTCCTGGCAAATGACCCAACTTAGTAATCATAGTTGATTAAAGTTAAGAATGTTTTGTATTTATATTATAGTCTTTGATGAGATAAAATTATACTTTGGTATGACCCACAGTGTTTTGATGAACATATATATTCCACTCCATGACATTTCTAAATATCAAAAAAAAAAAAAGAAAAAAGTCTTACTTTGTTTCTTGGGATTGAAATTAAATATACAAATGAGAAATGAGGGTAGAGAAAGCTGTAGTGATTAATTTCACAAAAGTATACATAATAAAGAGAATAAAATTTTCAGAGTGACCAACAGGAAGTCGCCTTCTTATTCTCACAATCATTTAGCTTCTGGGACAATGTGATTTCATTAGTAGAGATGAAGTTATAACAATTTTCTCTGAGAATTTTATTTCCATATCCACATAACACTGTAGTCAATGTGCAGCGACAAGATTAATCGTTCTTTTAAAAATGATAATTATTTCCATCTAAGTAACTGCAAATCTTTTTATTCCCACTGCTGGTATTAGTTCTCATTAACCCTTTTGTCAGCTCTGATGGTAGCATAATGGTGTCATCCTGCTTCTCCTCTACACAACAGAGATTCTCCTAGAAAAGTTGGAAACTGCCTGGATCCCAAACTTTAATGGACCCCCAATAACTACAGAGAAAAAACCACTCCTCCTAGACATGATAGTCATCTCTCTGTGTCCTGATCTCAGCCTACATTTTTCTCCACACACTCCAAGAAAACTATTCACTGTTTTCCAGCTCTGCCATTTTACTTTCCTGTCTCAAGGATGTTTTAATACTCTTTCCTCCACCTGAACTAATACCTCGTTCTCATAACAATAACATGTAGAAATCTCACCTGTCTTCTAAAATCTAGTTCAAAGTAAACGTTGGCAGTGAAACCTCCTCCAAATTCTCTTTGTCCCTCATACTTGAAATTTATTTTTCTGTTGTTGTGTTCCCAAAACATTATTGCTTCTTAATCTAGTGATTTATCTCTTACTCCCCTGGATTATATTTATTTAAGTGCCTCCAACTTAGTCCACTAGATGCTGAGTTTCCTGAGGGTAAGAACTATGTGTTATCAATTTTTATATCCTCTGGAATACTTAACAAGTGAGAGAAATATGTTACATTTTGGAGAATTTTAAAAAAATTCTGCTACTTAATTTAAATTCACAAAATTATTTGATAGTTTTTTCTGAAACTGATTAGTTTTTTATATTGTTTTAAGGTATAATATACATGATACATTTTGGTAATATACTAGCATATAGAGTATTAATACTCTTCCTAAAATATTGCATTTTTTTTCAATGAAAACATCCTTGCTACTCTCTCCACTACAAGTTATTGAATGTAATTATACATATTGGCTATTGGTTGGTAGTACAATACTACATTCTATATGAGGACTTTTTCAACTGTAATATTTACTTATAAAGTAATCAATATAAATTTTTGAGTTGTGTGTACATGGGAGAAATAAATGTAATTAGAACCACTGTTTCAGTTTTTTTCCCCCTCAAATAACTGCTGTATGAATCTCATGTTTCAGAAGCAGAAAAAGAAAAAGACTTTAATAATGTTACTGAGCAAAAGGGGGTTCTTTCATGTGGTGCCTTAGTATAAAACCCAACAACTAGTATTGAAGAAAACAGGTCTTTATTTACAATATTCCAACCCGGGGAGGGCAGTGAGCAGTTTAGCTCACAGCCTTGTTCTTCCATGAGACTCAGCACTTCCTTAGCTCCCCAAAAGGCTATGAGCCAAAAAGATGCCCAGAAGTTCCCCATTCCTTATCTGTTAGCTCTCTCCTTCAGGATCTGGAGTATGATTTCATTAGTCTCCTTATAATAGCCCAGGAAAGCATGTGCCATGTTGCACTAGATTATGGTGAAGTCCAGGTTTTAACATAGTCCTTTCTGTCTATTACAAGTTCTCAGACCAAAAGTCCAGGCTTTGGAGTCCACTGATGTCCACATGATTAAAGCAGCAGCATGCTGTCTTTCTTACTAGCCTGGGCCGCATGACCAAATTATCCCTGTGAAGTGTATAGCTGCTCCTGTCTTCTCTCAGACCACATCACCCTCTTTTGCTTAATGGCTGGTGCCTTATTTTTAAATTCTTGACTGTGGCCTATGTCATAGTGAGCAAGGTGACCAATTGCAGCCACCCGTGAAGTCTCCATCAGGCCCCATAAGTTTTTTGTCACCATTCTATGGCCAAAGCCCCTCCCATCTCCTTGGTGTCTTAGAAAAACTAAAGCCATTTGCATAACTAAGACACTAACTACCAGCCATAAATATGCAAAGGTATCTTATAGGAAAAATGGCTGTGCTCCACTGAGTCCCACCCCCCACTCTCCGAACCACAGGCTGTGGGGACTTTTGAGGACCCCTATTTCCACCCTGTAACAATAATAGTATTTTATAAAAATGACTTGTAAAGAACTGGATTCATGGGCTATATCTTCTCTTTTTTCTTTGCTTAGCTTCAGCCCTATGTGGAAGGCTGTACTATGAGAGACCAACAGTATCAAATATGGGTTAGTTTTCTCTTTTATACAAACAACAATGAAAAAGTAAAATCCCAGGCAAAAGAGATTTTCTAGTAAAAAGGGCTTAAAAAATGAAGCAGGATGAAGAGGCAGGAATGTAAAGAAAGGATGGGTAGATGAAGAAAGTAGGAGTGAATTAAGAGGAGAATTCCTAGTGTATATGAGAAGTGGACTTGACATTGACTTAAAAAGTGATCCAACAGTAAGTGTATTTATAGCATCCTGTATACTCCACATAACTTGAAATAAGACTGGATTCTTTTTGATCATATAGCAAGCTTACATGTGTTTCTATTCTCTCTGGGCATCACAAAAGGCTTTTAGAAGAAAGAAAACTCCAGTTGAGTGAATTGATTTAGTCTGTAAACATATGGCCATTGAACAGGGTCAAATGTATCCTAGAGTTTACAAAGGATAGGTTTAATGAATTGTATACTTATGACCTTGACCCTGATTTTGAACAAAATTTTAGAATTAATTATATTAAAAATATTGACAGGAAGTTAGAAAAATGAAGTGGTAATTACAATTAAATATAACAAGTTAAATAAAATGTCACATTAGATTAATCTATGATTTTAAGATAGTATCACTATACTGAGAGGAAAGTACAGGGTTTCAAACACAGTGATGTTCTCTTCACTTAGAAGCATCTTTATGGAACCAAACTCATTTGAACCTTTTACTTTGCCATTTCATGGCCTTTGCCTTTGGACTTCCCTTCATGAGAATTAAGATAGTTGTGGCAGCAAAAAGTCCTGAAACTTCTCTTTGAGGACATTTTTTTTTCATCAGGAAATTACTCGGAAGCTCCAGGTAAACTTGTCTTTAGGTCTTTGAGGCTAGGAATGGTTACATGTCCTTGCTTTAGCTACAGAGCAGTACCGGGAATGTAAGGAAAGGAAGGTGATAGCTGTCAGGAAGGAAGAAGTATAAGGAAAGGTAATTGCATGGACAGCCATATTAGTATGATAATGTTGGTTGCTGTAACAAACCAAATAATATCCAGTGACTCAAACATGATAGAAGCTTGTTTCTTGCTTGTATAGAATTCAGAGATTATTCTTTATTCATTCTCTGCTTCTTTCTTTGTATTATTTATTTATTTTTTTAAATTGAATTTATTGGGGTGGCATTGGTTTGTGAAGCCATGTAGGTTTCAAGCATATAACTCAATAAAATGTCATCTGCACACTGCATCAGAAGCCCATTGCCCCAAGCAAAGTCTCTTTCTGTCCCTATTTTCCTTTCCTTTGCCCACCTCCATCTGCCCCCCACCCTCCTTTCCCTCTGGCCATCACCACACTGTTATCTGTATGTGTGTGTGTATATATATATATATATATATATATATATATATATATATAACCCTGGCTGGTTTGGCTCAGTGGATTGAGCGTCGGCCTGCGAGCTAAGTGTCGCTGGTTCGATCTTCCAGTCAGGGCACATCAGAGAAGGAAAACTCTGATTCCAAAAAACCTCCGCTGCCTTGCGGCATACCTCTTCAGGGGAAAGGCTAAGGGAGTAAACCCCGACAGAAAATCCGGAGCCGGAGTCCCTAAGGCGGTTTGACGTTGCAGTCAACACCGGCAACTCCTGCGGCGCACCTGAAGCCAAGCTGTATTGACTCCGTCTTTCCCTTGGATCCTTCAGCTGCGAAGAGAGGGGGGGTCTGCTGCTTGGGCAACAGCAGACCCTCCATATCACCCTGCCCAGGCTCTGTAGCTTCAGCTCTTAAGAAGCTACACCATCGTCTCTCGAGATGGATGGCTGCCGATGATGATGATGATATATATATATACACACACATACACACACACATATATAAATGTGTCTATAAATATATAAATATTTATATTTAATAAATATATTATTTATTAAATAAATAAATAAACTTAATAAATATATTTAATTAATTAATAAATAAATATAAATATATATCTCTTGGCTAATCCCTTCTGCTTCTTTCATCCAGTGCCCCCACCCCCTCTCCCTTCTGATAGTTGTCAGTCTGTTCCATGTATCCAAGCTTCTTTTTCTATTTTGTTTGTTAGTTTATTTTGTTCATTAGATCCCACATGTAAGTAAGATTATATGGTATTTGTCTTTCTCTGACTGGCTTATATCACTTAGCATAATACTCTTCAGTTCCATTTATTCTGTTGCAAAAGGTAAAATTTCCTTCCCTTTTACAGCCACATAGTATTCAGCTTCTTAAGTTTCAGAGAAACAGTTTCCTTCTATCTTATGGCTCATCTTGCTTCAAACAAACGACTTCTAAGTTCACTGTGCTAGCTGGCACCAAGCTAACTAAAGAGGAAAGAGAGCGGTGAATGTTGTCTGCTTCTTACACCCCTTAGCCAGGACGTCATGTGTACCACATCCAAACATATTCTGTCAGGAAGAGTTAATCACTTTCCTTCTTTCCTTTCCACCCAAATGGAAAGGGTTTAAGAAATATAAGCCCTGACTAAGGTGAACTTCCCAGCAGCAACCAAATTGTGAATAAGAAGTGAATATATGAATAGGATAATCAAATAGTTTGATAGTGGAATGATTGCATTTCAAGAGCTTTGATTATGAATACATTATTACTCCAGGGGGATATCTCTAACAGGAAATCACCAGGTATATCAGCATTTTTATTAATGACTTGTTTGAGGATATATGATGGCATGATAATCAAATTTTTAGATATCTTGAACTTGAGACAAAGAGCCACACATTGGTTGAAAGTTGCAGGATTTCAAAACAGATTTTATAAGACAGTAATAACGGATCAAACTTGGGATGAAACTGCTAGAAATGAATACCAGCTCCTATAGTTATGTCAATATATTCAGCAGCACAATTTAATTTGGCAAATGTTGATTTAGTTCTTATTATATTCAGGGCATTGTGCTAGGCCATGTGTGAAATATAAAAAATAAGAGTTAACAGCAAAACATGTTAAGAAAAGAAAAAAGTCTTAAGTGATTGAAAAACAAATATGAATTATTAGTATAGAGTCTCTTTCTATATGTGGAAGTGTTTGTATGTGCATATGTACACATGTATGTATGTAGGTTTACATGCACACATTTGGCTGCATGAGAAAATTTATAAACTATAGAACATTTCAGAACATGAAAGACTTGGTTTTAAGATATATATAGTTTTTGTCTTAGATTCTTGGCATAACAATTTAAAGAGGAAAATCAACAAGCTTTATTGTTACTGGAAGAGTATGACTAAGATGATAAGTGAATTTGAAATAAATCTTATGTATTCATTCTTCGTTCATTTATTTATGGCTGAATTTCCATTTTCCCCCTTCAAGGAAATAGACTATGTGTATCATAGCTATGTTATATAGTAGAACATGAGAAATGCTTTAAAGAAAAGATGATGATAAAATTAGTGGAGTAAAGAAGAGACATTTTTTTCTAGCAAAAAAAGATAAGAAAAATATTTGTAAAGATAATTTGTGTTGTCTTTAAAGATAGATTGGCCAGTACACAGTCAAAAGAAAGTGAGGTGGGGTTGTATTCCAAGAAGGGGGACAAAAACAGTGAAACAGAGGTGTCAGGAGACTTGTAAGCTGTTTAGTGGCAGCTTGAGTTGCATGAGGGAAATAGAAGAAACAGCCATTAATTACAGTATTTTGAAGGTGATCATCAATTTTGGTTTGTAACTTTTGAATTTTTTTTCAGGAGTTAAGTGATCAGCAAGTAATTATATTTTTATTATTCAGATAATTAAGGTCACAAAAGTTTTACCTGTGTTTCATATGAGGAACAGTAAATTAAAAAAAAAAAAAGACAAGAACAAAAACATCAACAAAGCAAAAGCCTAGAGACAATTAACCTACAGAAGACAAAAATTATGTTCTGAAGCACTGTTATGGTAAAGAGAGATTAACTTTAACCTAACTCTCTACTGATCTTTAAAAAAAGTACCTACACCATCCCATCCCCTAAACTAGGACCAAAAGTTAGAAACTGCAGTAAGGCTGTTTTTGGCAGGTAGGGTATATGTTTTGGCATCTGATTACCAACAAAAATACCTTAAGTGTATAATAAACCAAACTTGAACATTTTTAAACCTAAGTGACCATAGACCAGTACAATAAAGGAGGGTGATCAAAACGTCTAGAAAGTGAGACATGGGACTTCTAAGGTCTCTGTTCCAAATCATAGAAGTACTATAATTTCATAGAACATTGAAAGTGTTTTCATATTTCTCTTTTTTATGAAAAAAATATCATCTTATGGGAATTTTATTCACTTAAAATTTAGAATTTATTCAATCCATAATGGCTGGCTGAATGTTAGCTATTAACTTAGAGAAGATTCTGTAAAGTTAATAGAAACATGAAACATTTACCAAGAGCTCCATCTGGTTCTGTTTCATAATCAGTTTTAAAAAGCCAAACATTACACACTGTTTCAACCTAAGCTATACAGGACATTTATAGGATAGAAAACCAATAAAATGTCACTTTAAGTTAGTCTTTTTAGAGTTAAATATTTGGAGTCATTTTATTGTGCCATTCACATTTTAATACTAGTTAGTGCAAAATGCTGTTGCTCCAAATCAACACAAACTTCAAACAATTTCTAAATATTTGTCTTACAACAGGCCCTAGCTTGTCATACAAATTCTAAAGTCTTCATTGCGTTATTGGAGGGTGTCCATCAGTGACACACATCTTGCTTATCAAATATTATTTTTCCCAACTTCCAAACATAAATTCTCCAGTCACATCAAGGCTGTGCATTATTCATGCTAATTTCACTTTTGCCTCTCAATATTTTATTGGAATCTCCTCCCTCCTATTCCTAACAAAAAAAAATCTACCTATCCTTTAAGTTTTCTTGAAGTCTTTCTAACTAGCTTAGCTTATTTTAGCTTCATCCTTTATCAACCTTGACATATAATTGTTGTCTGTACTCATATTTTGCTACTTAATCATACCGAAACTTGTGCAAATCAAATCTTTATTTGGTCCATAGTAATTTTATTTTTCTTCCCAATGAGAATATATAGTCTACACAGTCAAATGACACCTCAGACATCAATTTTGTATTCCCTGGAATATGTAAAATAGTACTGATAATTAAGCGAATATCCTTCTGAAATAAAAATGAAGTAGAGTTGGGTTGAATTGAATCCAATAAGGTACTTCATATTTTCTTTGATTTTGAAAATAAAGACTGCATCACAAAGTGATTTTTATCTTATATATTCTTACCAAATTGTTAAAATGAAAACACTTTTTAACAATTTTGTTATAACTTTCCTGTCTTTTCACTGTTATAATTTTTGTCTTTATCTGACATTACTTTCTGTTACCTCACTGCACTCCTGCTTTTATGGTGGATTTCCTCATTGAAGGTTAGGATACGGTCAAGGGGGAAGAAGGGAGGGGTTTTATCCTGAGAAGGTACAGAAATTATAATAAAAACAATTTATAAAGTATGTTATCTTTTAAAACTGTTAGACAGTAGTACATACTTATTTATGTTACCCATGACTTTGAAAGTTATGAATGGAACAGTTTTTGTATGTGGAGTGGGGTCTGAAAATTAAATGTACAAATTTTTGATCAGGTTATATCAGATAAAATTTCTCAAGTCATATAATCCAAATCGACAATTTGGCTCTAGTTTTTGAAATGTGGTTTCCATAAATTTAAATTTCCTGCCATTACATGACTGTCATTTCAAACTCTATGGCGGACTGTGAGCTCATGGAGACCAGAGCATCATACTAATCACCTTGTTTAATAACAATTAGAACAGAGTACAATAAGATACCTATTTATAGTAGATCCTCAGCAATATATTTGTTGGGTGAGTCAAGTTTGTTCGTGTCGCCATTGCTCTACTTAATGATTTTCTAGATTACACATTTCTTCTATTGGTTATTTTTCTTTCCGTTACTAGTTTTCTTCCCTATCAAGAAAAACAAAACCAAAGAAGGAACTCCTGCCATTTGCGACAACATGGATGGAACTAGAGAGAATTATGCTTAGTGAAATAAGCCGGGCAAAGAAAGCAAAATACCATATGATATCAGCTAATACAGGAAACTAAAGAGCAACACAAACAAACGAACTAAATAGGCAAAGACTAGAATAGTAGTCAGTGGGGGGCAGGGGGAAGGGAGAGAAGGGGGATAAGTAAGGGAAGGGTCTGGTCAAGGAACGTATATGAATGACTCATGGACATGGACAATGGGGAGGGATATGATTGTGGGAGAAGGGATGGGCTGGGAGGGGGGAGCAATGGGGGAAAAAAGGGTCAACTGTAATTGAATAACCAAAAAATAAAATTAAAAAAAAAAAAGAAAAACAAAACCATCTTACAAAAAGATCTTGTGACTACTTTAGAAATCAGATTATTGGGTGCTTATTTATAAATTTCTTCTACTGGTAGTATCTAACTGGACTGAGAATTCCTTGAGGACAAGTATATGCACCTCATTCACTGTTTGTATTTTTAGCTCCCCGTCCAGTATCATTTATAGATAGGGAGGTACCCTAAAACAGGAAATGAAATAATATTAAACAAACAGCTCTTCATTTTCCCAGTGTAATCATTGAGAAGTTATAATGAATAGTCTTAACTCTTTTACAGTCTTAAGAGTGTCATGTAAAATGTTATATAATTTTTATAAGAAGGAATTTGGACTTAGAAAATATTTTATAAAATAGTCTTAGCTATTTTACAGTCTGAGAGTGTTATCTAAAATGTATATAATTTTTATGGGAAGAAATTTGGATTCAGAAAACATTTTGGATTAAAACATTGACACTACAAGCCATGTGAAATTGGGCAAGTTAGCTAACCTCTTTATGATTCACTTTCTTCAATTGTAAAATAAAGATAATAAAAGCACTAACATTATAGATTACAAAGTTTAAGGCGATGCATATAAAGCTTGTCATATACTTATTGCACAATACGCCTTAGCTATTGTTACTACTGTTTTCTCCTAAAAAACAGAAACTGTGAATTCATGGATATCAAATCTGAATTCATTTATATATCAGTCACCTATAATCTTTGCACTTACGGTACCTCATGGTGATATCATGATTAATGTTAAAAAAATATATATTTAATCTTTATCTCTGTTGCTGGCACCGAGGTCCTAACACCCTTTGAATTTCCTAAGCTTTCTTATATTCTTACTAAGACTATTTTTGTATCTTTTTCTTTCTTGGTGCCACTCCCTTAGTTCAGCCATTTGTTATTTCTGCCACAGTTTACTGTATTGTTCTTCGTTATCAATACAAATTTTCTCTCAGTACCCATTTTCCCCTCCTGGTTGTATAACTAATCAATGACTGACTATAAGTCTTAGACTTCCCTTTAGTGTCTGACTAACCATGAGGCTAAGTTTAAATCAATAATTGGTGAGCAAAAAATCATGCACAAATTTTGGATCAACTCTTTAATGAGAAATCTATTTCTGAGACACTCTGTTTCCCACTTATTCTGCAAAATAAGAAAACATGCCTCAATGGTCACTTTGTTCCTGCATGACTTTGTGGAGTATGGCCATCTCCTGCTCTAGACAATTGCTATTTTATAGATTGTTAGCTAAGAGGCAACTCTTTCATTTCATTTAGAACACTGGATTTTAGCGTTTTTGTAGCAGCTTAGACTTTAAGCTAAAAACTTAATAAGAAATAATTTGCCTGACTCCAGTCTTGTCCAGATCCATCCCCCATATTTTAAATGTGTGTACTCTTACTAAAATGCAAATATGATTAGGCCAATTCCCTGTTTAAAATTTAGAAGTGGCATTTGCTTTGTTTTAGTTTTAAATTTTCTAAAATAAGCATATATTGATTTTATAATCACGATGAAATAAATTAAATAAAACCATTAGTGACTCCCTTAAGCCTTCAAAATAAAGTTCAAGTTGCTTAACAGGGCACAGCAATCCCTTCATGTTCTCCCTTTTGTCTATTTGTGGAGTCCTAACTTTTGCCCTAGCCTCGCAGGCCCAAAGGCACATGAATCTTTCAGTCCGTGGATGGCTACAGGTCCTTATACACATGTATCTTTGCACATTTTACTCTGTCTGGATGCCGTTCCACGTTTTCTGCCAGGTTAATGGCTGTTCATCCTTCAGGTCTTGACTCAGGTTAAGTATTAGACCCTCCATAAAGCCTTTCTTAATGTCTCAGTATCAATTAACTGTCCCTCATGTGTCACCGAATCCTGCCTGTATCTTTATCAAGCACATTTCACATTAAAGTATATTTCTCCACAATACTTTGTTCATCCTCCCACTAAAAATCTACTCTAATTTAACCAGGTTCTATGCCACTTACCTACATTTCTGTGTACAGTTGGAGTTCAAAATTTATTTTTATTGAATGAAGAGAACACATTTTTAAAAACCATTAGTGAAAAGTGACCATAGTTTTAATCTACTGTAATTTCAAGATTTAACCCCATATCAGTTCTTTATAAAGATGCATGCTGGTAGGAATATTTAAATTGACATGGAGTTTATAATTAATATGATTAGAACCTGATTAGAAATGTCTGTTTCTTTCAACGCCAACTTTCTCCAATGACCTAGGTAGTTTGGGAGTACAAAGTATTATTTTAAATTATTAAACAGATAACATTTTTACAAAAAATGGAGATTACAAAAATGTTTGCGGTGTTTTATTAACAGATAACCAACCAATGCTGAATAACTAAATAAATGATTTGGTTTTTGTAAATGTGCAGTTTATCAAACGCTGGAAAACTAAGTTCAGTTTATAAAAATTCTGGAAAAACTTTGTTGAGGTCCTTGAAATCAAACAAATAAAATTTAACAATTTGCCATAATCGTTATAAATATCACAGTTTGTAATTTTTTTTTGTTGGGAGATTTAAATAACCCATAAATGGGAAAAAGACATTATTTCATTTTTAAAACATTCATACTAAAATTTATTAAGGCTTTTAAAATAATTTATTCTAAAATTTCAGAAGGTGAATTCTAAAGAAATTAACATTCCATTATTCAGATGTTTTAGAAATATGATATTTGATAGACTAACATATAATTTCATGTGAATAAATATTTAAAAATCGTAGTTATGGGTTGATCATTTAAAAAAAATTTAAAAGCCATCCAAATTAGAAAGGAAGACATAAAACTCTCTTGTCATTATTTGCAGATAATATGATACTCCATATAGACAACCCAAAATATTCCACCAAAAAACTATAAGAACTGATAAATAAATTCATCAAAGTAGCAAGATACAAAATAAATATCTAAAATCAGTTGTATTTTTATACATCTATAGTAAACTATCAGAAAAAGAAACAAAGAAAACAATCACATTTACGACTGCATCAAAAAAATCTAGAAATAAATTTAATCAAGGATGTAAAAGACCTGCACTCAGAAAACATAAGACACGGAAGAAAGAAATTGAAGAAGATACAAATAAGTGGAAGCATATGCTTTGTTCATGAACAGGAAGAATTAGCTTAATTAATGTTCATATTACCCCAAGCAATCTATAGATTTAAAACAATTCCTGTCAAGATGCCAATCGTGTCTTTCACAGAAATAGAACAAAATTCCGAAAATTTATATGGAACCACAAAATACCCTCAAATAATATCAGCAATCTTTAGCAATAAGGAAAAAATTGGAAGATGTAATGCTACCTCATATTAAACTATACCGCAAGGCCATAATAATCTAAACAGCAGTGTATAGGCATAAAAAAGACATATAGATCAATGAAACAGAAAAGAGGGCCCAGATATAAACTTACACCTTTATGGTCAATTAATATTTGAGAAAGGAGGTAGAACATGCAATGAAGGAAAGACAATTTATTCAATAAATAGTGTTGAAAAAATTGGACAGGTACATACAAAAAATTAAACTAGACCACTGCTATTCACCATATACAAGAGTAAACTCAAAATGTGTTGAAGACTTAAATGTGAGACTCAAACCCATAAAAATCTTAGAAGAAAACACAGGTAGTAAAATCTTGGACATTTCTTGAAGCAATAATTTTTTTCTGATATATCTCCTTGGGTAAGGGAAATAAACAAGCAAACTAACAAACAAACAAAACAAATGGGACTACATCAAACTAAAATGTATTTGCACCACGTAGAACACTATAAACAAAATGAAAAGACAACCCACTGTATGGGTGAATATATTCACCAATTGTATATGTGGTAAGAGGTTAGTATTCAAAATTTATAAAGAACTCATACAATTCAACACCAAAACAACAACAAAACAAAACAATCCAATTTCAAAATGGGCAAAGAACCTGAACAGATACTTCTCCAAAGAGATACAGATGGTCAATAGACATATTAAAAGATGCTCAGCATCACTAATCCTCAGAGAAATGGAAATTAAACCACGATGAGGTATCACCTCACACCTGTGAGAATGGCTATCATCAATAAATCAACAAACCACAAATGTTGTCGAGGATGTGGAGAAAAGGTCACCCTAGTGCACTGTTAGTGGGAATGCAGACTGGTGCAGCCTCTGTGGAAAACAGTATGGAGTTTTCCCCCAAAATTAAAAATGGAACTGCCTTTTGACCCAGCAATTCCACTTCTGGGAATATATTTTAAGAATCTCAAAACACTAATTTTGTAGAACATACGCACCCCTATGTTCATTGTAATGTTATTACACTAGCCAAGATTTGGAAGCAGCCTAAGTGCTCATCAGCAGATGAGTAGATAAAAGTGCTGTGGTACATTTACATGATGGAATACTACTTGGCTGTGAAAAATAAGGAACTCATACTTTTTGCAATAATATGGGTGGACATAGAGAGTGTTATCCAAAGTGAAATAAGCCAGTCAGAGAAACACAAATACCATATGATTTCACTTACATGTGAAAACTAATGAGCAAAATAAACTAACAACCAAAATAGGAACAGACTAAAAAATACAGAGAACAAACTGACAGCTGTCAAGAGAGGAGGGTGTTGGGGTGCTGAATGAGATAGGTGAAGGGATGGGGCAAAAAATTAAAAAAGCAGAAACAAAAAGTTCATAGACCCAGACGCTAATATGGTGATTATCAGAGAGAAAGGGGTGTGAAGCAGGGAGGCAGAAGAAGGTAAAGGGGGGAATAAATGGTGACAGAGATTTGACTTGGAGTGGTGAACACACAATATTATACAATATACAGATGATGTATTATATATTGTACACTTTAAACTTATATAATATTATTAACCAATGTCACCCCAATAAATTCAATAAAAACTAAATAATAAAAATAAATGTTTCTATTTACTTAGACTTTTGCTTGAGGCCTGGTTTGTACATAAGGAAGAGTTCAGTATAAGTTGTTTACATATATTTACATATATTTACTTGTTAAGCTATTAATATAACTATATTGATATGTTTTCTGCTGCAAATATATGTGCATATTGGTCAAGGAGCAATTGTGTAAACAGAGCCAGCTCCAGGGGTGCATAAACAGACCATGCTCAGAAGGCCCTTTGCTAATTTTAGTGCTCTATCACCACCCTGAAAATTCTGAAATTCTGAACTAGGGGCCTCAAATGTTCATTTTGTATTGGGCTTCGCATATTACGCAGCCACTCCTACACATAATCTAAACAATTCTCCTAATTTTGCACAAATATTCTGGGAGTGCATGGCTAAACTGCCTATTTCTAAAGAGCTGCCCATAAACAACCTAGGGTCCTAGCTGTCTGCAAGGTTCCACTTGCCCAGCTTAGCTGTCAAGAGCAGCACAGGGTTAAAAGAGAAAGATTCCCCTAAGTGTCAATCCCTCCTGCTGGCTCAAGAGAACAAAGCGGGCAGGCAAAGTGAATCAGATAGCATACTGTGCACGCCCAAGCTTCAGAATAAAGCCCATAGGTCTAATTTCAGCTTTACCAGCCCTGGTAGTGTCCCTTTAAGTTTACTAAGTCGAATATACCTGTAAGCAAGCAGTCTAATGTTTTTGTGATCTTGCCGCTGCGAAAGTATTTAATAATAAGCCTCAGAAGTTGGGAGGTAAGAAGGAAATCTATGATGTCTAATGCCAAGGTGGTGTTCAATGTGTTGAAAGTTGATTAAATTTCCTTTTAACACTTCTTGAAACTGACATTTTGCTAGAGTTTAAAATTTTTTCCCTCCAAACTATTTTTGATACCTGTGATTTAGAGTGATATACAGCAAAGCAGTGCCTATGAATTGGCTCAAAATGATTTCAGGGGTAATGAGCAGGGATTGCAAAAAGTCTGCTCCTGTTCATTTAAGGGAAGTAAAGCTAACTTTATTCCGCAACTGCATGTCAAGGCAGGGTCAAAGATTTGAGACTGCTCAAATAGTGCCATCCAAATTTTACCAATTTGGCATGATTACTAGGTTCCAGAATCCCATAGGTTGATAAAAGGAAAATATATTTATATAGATTAGTGCATTCTCAGCTATCATTTGCAAAATTGCTTGCTATATTCACATGCTTCCATTTTTAAAGTTACATCTGTTTAAATAGAGCTAGTCTAAAGTTGAAAATTAAGAAATATGGAACACTTGTATTTTTATATCTCAAGTATTTGATTTTTAAAGAGGATTATTTTTCCATATGTATATATGTCATAGGAAAATATGGAAGGCATATCTTAAACCCTATAAATGCCTTTGGTAATGTATTATTAACAGGGATGATATAGAACCTCACAATTACAACTTAAATGCTCAAATAATACAAAATAGATTACCTCATAAATGAAATAATGTAATATCTTCTATAAAACTTACTGTTAACTATGATCATTACAAAAGCATTTATTTAGTACCAATTATGTACATTGTTTTTGTCCCCATTATTCTATTTTTCTCTACATCAATAATTAAAAACTGAAATTCAAAGTCTTTGTTATAATAAGAGCCTGAAATATTTACTACCTACTTTCTTTTTGTTTTGAGTTTAGCCCAGTGGTTCTACCTTATTCAACCCAATATATCCTTTCCATAATAGTTATTTGAAAGTGCTATTCTGTGCAGGAAGCAAAGGAAAATAAAAATTTATGTGGATACTGGAATTAAAACAAAAGGATAAGTACTAAAAAGCAAGATTTATTTTTCTATAACAGAAAGTGAGGAATGATCTTCATTTTTCTGCAGATAGAGCACCTCTCTAAAATATAGAAATATTATGCTCTTGTAAAAGAGTGCTCTATATTAAAAACAGGATGGAATAATGTTAAAGAATTACACAGAGTATATAATTTACCTTGTCACCACATGTCAAGACATCCAGTCAGACTCTGACACTTAACCAGGCCTTTGGAACCCTAGCCTTGGATAGGAGACAGGGGCTGGACTGAAATAAGAAAAGCAATAGAAGAAGCTAGAGTTGTGTGGTATAACTCTATGGACCGTATTAGAATGAATCGGAAACCTCTGGCCAGATAAGAGTAAGTGAATAAATTCAATACATAATCTTCACAATATTTCTAATCATTAGGCAATAAATGAATATAAATATGAACTATATACATGTTTATAATCTTTATTTCCATGTCATGTATTTCTGCTTTTGAATTATATAAATAAATATATGTATATATATATATATATATATATATATTTTAGTTTGAGCATCTCATGTATGAATTTGGTTGCATGTCAGAGTCATCTGGAAGCTTTTTTTTAAGCTTCCCTTTTTTATAATTAAATTTTATTGATTATGATATCACAGTTGTCCTAATTTTTCCCCTTTTGCCCCCCTCCACCCAGCACCCCCATTCCCTCAGGCAATCCCCGCTCTGTTTTTCATGTCCATGGGTCATGGCTACACCATTTCTTATACTGTACTTTACATGCCCATGGCTATTCTTTAACCACCTATTTATACTCCTTAATTCCCTCACCACTTCCCCCATTCTCCCACACCACATCCCATCTGGCAACCAACAAAAAATGCTCTTCATATCCATGATTCTGTCACTGTTCTTCTTGTTTTCTTTTTAGATTCAATTGTTGATAGATATGTAGTATTGCCATTTCATTGTTTATAGTTTTGATCTTCTTTTCCTTAAATAAATCCCTTTAACATTTCATATAATGGTTTGGTGATGATGAACTCCTTTAGATTTTTCTTGTCTGGGAAGCTCTTTATCTGCCCTTCAATTCTAAATATCTTTGTTAGGTAGAGCAATCTTGGCCAAGTCTCTGCTACTCATGACTGAATATTTCTTGCCAATCACTTCTAGCCTGTAAAGTTTATTTTGAGAAATCAGCTGACAGTCTTATGGGTACTCCACTGCAGGTAACTAACTGCTTTTCTCTTGCTACTTTTAAGATTCTCTCTTTATCTTTAACTTTTGGCATTTTAATTATGATGTGTCTTAGAGTGGGCCTCTTAGCATCCATCTTGTTTGGGACTTTCTGTGCTTCCTGGTTTTGCATGTCTATTTCCTTCACCAAATTAGGGAAGTTTTCTTTCATTATTTTTGCTCAGACATGTCCAATTTCTTGCTCTTTCTCTTCTTCTGCACCTCTATGATGTGAATATTGGAATGCTTGAAATTATCCCATAGGCTGCTTACACCATCCTCGTTTTTTTGGATTATGTTTTCTTCTTGTTCTGATTGGTTGCTCTTTGCTTCCTTATGTTCCAAATCATTGATTTGATTCTCAGCTTCATTCACTTTATTGTTGTTTCCCTGTAAATTGTTCTTTATTTTAATTAGTGTCTCCTTTGTTTCTGACTAGATCTTTTTAATGCTGTTGAGGTCCTCATTAAATTCCTTGATCATCCTTATAATGAGTGCTTTGAACTCTGCATCTGATAGATTGCTTATCTCCATTTAGTTCTTTGTCTGAAGTTTTGATCTGTTCTTTCATTTGAGCCATGTTTCTTTGTCTCCTGATTTTGGCAGCCTCACTGTGATTGTTTCTATATATTAGGTAGAGCTGCTATTACTCTCTGTCTTGGTAGCATGGCCTAACATACTAGGTTTCCTGTAGAGTTCAGTGGCACAGCCTTCCCTATCACCCAAGCTGGGTACTTGAGGTGCACCATTTGTGTGGACTGAGTATGTCCTCGTCATGTAGTTGAGCACTGATTGTTATTCACAGGCCAATAGGAGGGATTTACCCAGGCCACTCAGCTGTAAGGACTGGTTGTGACTACTGACCACCAACCTCCACATTCCCTGGAAAATCAGCTGTGCAATGGCTGGGTGGCAGTGTTCCCACATTTTCTGTAGCTGTCCACTGTGTGCTAAGGCTCTGGGTTTCCTGGGTAGTGAAGGTCAACTTGCACCTGTGTTCTTCCCAGGGCCACCCTGCCTGAGCTATAAAGGAATCTGAGATGGCTGCTACTTGTGCTGAGGGCTTGGAGATTCCCAGGCTAAGCCAAGATTTGAATTTTGGCTGGCTCCTAGAATCTAGTGCTGACCCTGGGACCACTTAGCAAGAGGTATGAAGTTGGTGGCTTACTGGGACCTGCTCAATGACATATAGTTTAAATGAACCTTAATTATTTTTATTTTATGTTTATATGTGACAACTACAAAAGAAGAGTGGCACAAATAAAGATGGTTGACTCAAATATAATGAGTGTCATTGTCATAGGTGACATAAGTCTCAAATATGGCAAACAATTCTTGATACAATTCTAAACTAAAATGGTAGAATATTTCATATATTTTCACTATAGTTATATACCTGGAAAATCTATGTAAAAACTATGCACAGGTTAAATGATGCCAATTTGTAGGCTCAGATAACTATAACTTTTTCCTTATATGGACTTCTGATTATGTATTTAAAACCTGAGAAAAATGTAAGGCTATAAGATTTCATTGTGTTTGTCTATCTTTCTCCTTTCAAGGCTTGCAGCATATGTCTCCACTCATCAAATGCCAGTACTATTCCCTTGTGACATCACTTTGACAAAATCACTCTTGCATATTTCCAAAGTGCCCCCCCGACCCTGCTACTGCAAAGTGAGGTACTAACTCTATCAAAAATGCTAGGCTCCCATCTGTTTTTTTAAGTAGTTTTGTGATAAATAATGTAAACAAACTCTTTAGTTGAGATATTTACATTTAGACTAAAATACAATTACCGTTTTTATATGGGTCAATAGGGCAGTTGTTCATTTATGAAAATCCAGCTTCACTGCTAATGAAGGTAAGAAATTTTAAGTTTGAAATATTAATACTAACTAATTTATATGACCACAGGTAGGCTGGTTATTGGTTAAAAAGTATCACTTCAAGTTAGAGATCTGGTTCCTGTCTGTCATGTTTTTCACTAGTTATGTGACCTAGTACATGGTACTTAACCTTTCTAATCTCTCATCATTTCATCTGAAAAAAAAGAGATAATAATGGTTTATAGAGGCAATGTAGATTTTTAAAAACCTACTTAATTAACCATATACATATTAGCTATTGTTATTGTTAGTGTTATAAAAATATTTTTCGATTTGAACTATATATTTGTTGACTTTTTCTTTAGTTATGAAACAAGCTAGTATCAGAGGATATCAAAATGCATTGATGTCTATTCATGTAGGTAATTCAAAGCACACAAGATAAAATTTGCATCATAAAAATATGTGAGATAGAAGTAACCTATTTTTTCTATGAAAAAAAAAACTTTCTTATTTGTTATAAGTTTTATACAAGTATTTCCTTTTCCTTTTATGGTTGTGATTTTGCTCTTTCCAATATTGGCTGAGAGAGGCCACAGCAAAATTCTCCGTTTTTGTCTCAAGACCAAGGAGTGACTGCACTCACAATCAGTCATTGGGCATATGCATTTCAAGAATAAGCAAGTACCTTAGTTTCCCCAGAGCCTAGCTAGTATGTTTTAAATATTTTTGAGTTACATTGAACACGTTCTTTCCTCTTCTTTAAACACATCAAGTGTGTAAACCAAACTTAACCCCAATTATAAATATCCCCAGGGTAAAAATGTGATACATATGTAAAGTGTGAGTCTATGCTTGCTTTCCTTTGATCTGCCAGTATCTAAAGACTTATTTCAAAATGTATAGTCACATGGAGGCTGAAAGTGAAGGAGCAAAATGTGTTTTCCCAGAGCGGTGACTTAAAGAAAGGTCTTACTCCCAGGCCCCTCTTCAGCCTTTAATACACTGTAAAGGAGTTGGGCTTCGGCTTGTTCAATATTTAAATGTTATGGATTGGTAATATGGTTAGCAATGTATTCTTTTTAGCAAAATCTATTACAATAGCATTTGAGTATTGTGCCAGAGCCATTTATCTCTACAATTATAATATGTTTTTTAAAAAACCCCATTCTTTTGATGTGCCGACACCCCTCAAAACCACTTTATATGATTAATAGTAAACTGAAAACAAATTAACTAGGTTAGTCTAAATTTTAATTTTTAAACCAATCTGTTTTAACATTGACAAATCTTTTGGCAGTTTTGGGATTTTACTACAAGATGGGGTTATTCAAAGGATCCTAGGGATGGGGTTTATTCATCTCTCCTTTTGACCAAGTGAAATATCTATTGGGTCAGGTGGCAGTTGCTGTCCTTTACCCCATCACATTGTCCGATGTGAAGGATATGTGCGGCATACCTCAACTTTTTCTGCTTTTTTCTCAACTTTTGCTCTCTGCCCTCTACTCACCCTCTCCATTTTCTTTATCCTGCTGTTCTTTTCCATTGCAGTTTCACTACCTGGAAACGTGTATTAACTTAGTTATCTGTTTATTGTTTGTTTCTTCACTAGACAATAGGCTCCTCTGGGGTCAAGGCTTTGTTTTGGTCACTGCTGCCCTCTGTTCCTAAGAACTGAAACACAATAAATATTTGTTGAAGGAATGAACAATACAAAGGCTTTCTTGGTTGCTATTAATGTAATCAAGTTAGAAATTCTGTCGTTTTTGCTTCAAGGGGTGTAAAATTATACTTAAATAGGAAAGATTAATCAAGTTAGAGATTAATTGGAGGGGGCAGCATCATTATGTTATCTTACCCTAAGGGGAAATCTGGGAACAAGAAATCTTGGGAGACTAACTGAGGACAACCCTTAGAAGCTTTCAATGTACTCTTCTAGCATCCGAGAATGAAGCCCTGAAATCCTTGAAAAGCAACACATTCACCTTTTATTTCCATCAGACAGCTTTCTTAATAACACCAAATATAACCCCTCAGATGTGATCTACATATCTCCTGGGTAAGTTGGGGTAGTTAAGCATCAATCCACCTGGCATTCCTAGAGTAGCTAAGTAACAGGCACACATAGTTGCTTTCCTCATAATAATTTGGCTATCAACTTATATTCATTAAAAACTTTCCAAGAAATAAACAACTCATGAATACTAGCTCCCACATGGTACAACTGGGAAGTTAATATGCAAGCAGGGAACAGAAGCCACATAGTTCAGGATGTGGTATCTTACCAATTGCAACATACATTTTCAAAATCAAAATCAACTGATACATTTTGTAGGGTGACCATATTTATCCAGAAGTTCTGGAGACCCATAATTGCATAAGCACCCACACAATTTACTATATTTGTATGCCATGCTCAAAACTCCTTTTACAATCTCATATGTAATATAAAATAGCTAATGAAATCTTACAGTAGCTGCCGTCAGACCAGATATTCAGGAAGTCCAGAAGAGGTCAAGATAGGAATGGTCAGTGGAGCAATGACCCAGCTTCCTTGATCGCCTCCCTCACATTAGAGACAGTTCCACATTAGAGTGAGCCAGCAAGCACCACTGGAAAGAAAGAGGATCAGAATTACTACTGCTCTTGAGAAGCGTGTGTCTGCTAATGTGAATATATTGACCATTTAATTGGTTTAAGGCACCATACTAGGTCCCCTAGGAGTTGTTTTTGAGATTCTAGATGTTATTGAAAAAGAATTCTGTCTCCATATGGAGTGTTGGTGCCAGGATCTTTATACAAATGAATTGCTTTTTATTCTTTCCATTGCCTCTCCCTCTTCCAATACCAGCATATATTCTTAATTCAGAGAAGCGTGCTTCGGTTTAAAGTTCTTATTAAAGCTTAGAAAAGATTACTAGTATATAATTCTGAGGTTCATAATTTCCCTTTAAATAAGCTATACGTTAATGTGTAAAACCCCCTGTGAATTTTTCCCTTTGTTTAAATAATATCCTGTAATTCAAGCCAATATACCTTACAATAGCATGTTAAAAGCAAATAGGAGAGCATTTTAGCTCTAAATTAAGGTTTCTCCATCAGCATTTTTACTCACTCTGGATATTTTCTGATACAAAGCTCTGGTCTCTCCTTTCATGATGTTATTCTGCAGTAGTAAAGCAAGTAACCACAGCTTCATAATGCTAAGCACTCCAGTGGGAAACACAAACAGAGTGCATAAACCAAAGTATTCATTTCATGAGGTTTTATTAAAAGGCTTCACCTTTAAATTGAGCTGTCATACACTGTTGGGAAACTTTTTACCACAGTTTATTTTAACTATGTAAAACATTAAAGAAATGAAATTTCTTCAGCTTTTCATATAATGGGCATGACCTCTCTTACACACTACAAGCAATCTCTACTGCATTTAATCAAATTGGCTGGAGAGTAAAATCAGGCCATATGTTTTCCCACTTTCCCCTAGTTTCAAAAATGACCCTAACCTTTTAACATGCTGTAGATTTTCATGTATACCCAGCAAGCTCTTTGGCGTTCTTCCTGAGAATCTAGACTGCATGATTAAAAGGTATCCTTCAGATGAGAAGGACATTGGGTAATTTATAAATCATTCATTTGTGACACAGCTTCATACAGCATTTCAAGGAATGGCAATAACTGCTTTTGCAGTTTCCTCAAATGTTGCTTTCAGTTGGCAGCGTCATAGGTCATTACAGAATTTTCCTTATGTAAGCAATACCAACTTTCTATTAAAAATACTAATTTCCACCCTACTACAGTGTCTTTTGAAGTAGCATGTATATTAAACAAAATCAAGTTGCTTTGAAATATTAAAGGAATATATTTAACTGAAGGGTTTTCAGACAGGTTGTTTTTCTGTATTCCTGATGACAGAAAGATTTTAGCCTACAAAGTCAATAGTAAATTTTATTAAAGTCATTATTTTCCTGTTACAGGCCTCGTGCTTTAAATAAACTACAGCTGACAATGCTGTCTTACATACTGTCATACTGTAAAATGTCCCCTCTTTATTACCGCAGGGACATCTCATTTAGAACTTTGAAAGTGTTTTCACATTGGAGTTAGTCATTTGCAGAGTTGGCCTATGGCTGTATTTAAAGAATGTGGTTGCTACTTCTCTTTTCCTCTAAATATTCTGGGGAAAAATATAAACTTGCCAACACATCATTTTAAAGATAAAAATTAATGTCCCTTCTCCATAGATAAAATATATTTAATCTTTCCACATCAGTGTGCTCTGACTATTTATGACATTATTTTTTTCCCCATCGTGTATAAGGAAAAACAGAGCACTGGACATCTATCTAAAATTAGGAGTTTTAATTATCCTACAAATTACATTCTTTAATGAATACCCCACCTCCACAGCAACATATTCTTGATCAACATAATCCTGATTATATGAATGTATAATTGCTAGAAATCAAATAATTATTCAGAAAAATTTTATGAAAATCAGGAGGAATATATTTGTTATTTTAGAGCCATAACTTATTATTATTCCAAGTTTTGCTGATTTTAACTTCCTGTATGATACATATTTGGTCTCACCATCCTTTAACATGTATTGCATGGTTTTAAAAATTTTTTCTTTTCCTCCTTCACCCAACCCCCTATAAAGAGAACAGAAAGGATCAGAGGGAAAAAACAACAACAACTTGCCTTCACATTTGAAGTCAGATGCAATCAACACCACTAAATCCACACATATTTCTCAAACCCTTTTCTTATTTTAAGATATTCCTACAAAGTACATCTATGCTGATCAGGACTATTGAAACCAGGTGAAACTTTAATAGCTATACTTTCCTTTCTTCCCTTTGAAGAAAACACTGGAGCCCAAGAGGCCAGATGCAGAGTTAACTGTCTGCACGGATATGGTCGGTCCTCTCCTCCACCCTCCAAATCTGGCAGCATTTTATTTTAGCTCATGCTGCATTCAGACCCAGAAGAAAAATGAGAAGATGTATGTAAACCCTTTTCCTAGACTAATAAAGGCTTGATCAATGGCAAGTCTTTGATTTCAAATCCAGTTCTCTCTTGTTTGATCTTTAGACAGTAATCTTTGCTGCTAGTCTGTGCCTACATTCAGAGCTTGTTGGTATCTATTTCTGTGGCCTTTTTGACCAAGAGAAACAAGAAGAAGACCATAAAATATTCTCTCCTTGAAATGGGAAATAATTCATTTTAATAATACACTATAAATGAATAGCTAATAAGTGCCATCCCTCTAAAAGGAGAAATATTCTTTAATTAACAACATTTCTAATTTTTCCTGGTTTATTTTTTGGTATCATACTGCAACTAAGCTATTTTTAGATATTTTGTACATAAATCACTCGCACTCCCCAGTACACATACACACATACACCCATTCCACATATACACACACACATACAAAACAACCCATGACCTAGTCAATAACTATAACAACGCTAAATTTCCCCATGTTCCTTCTACACAGTTTAGAATCCCAGCTAAACCTCAATCACTAGAGTTCCTTATACCACATCGTGTGAACTTAGATGGTATCAAAATGCCTGATTTGTGATGTGTGTGTTACTGTTCACTTAAAAGTACTTTTACTACCTTTTCTTATCTATGGAAATCTTTCAAGATATTTAAAAGCAATGCCTTTAAACCTTCTGGCTACAATGAAGTAAAAATGGCAGGCGGCTGTATGAAAGCAGTAGAATACATTTAAAAGGCATCACTCATAGGGATAAGGTGTAACAATGCTTAGAGTCCATTTTACACTTTCTACTAGGAAGAATGTGTTCTGGGGTGATGTGGGATTCTTTCCATTTGCCCAGTAAGAACATTAGCTGCTTTATAGGGCAATGTTGTTATTTTAAGGAAAATGGAAAAATGAAACATTAGAAAACCTTCTTAGCAATAAGGAGAGCTGAGTTCAGCAATGATAAATAAAGAGGCCCGAAGGCTAAACTTAAAACCACAAATTACTTAACTAGGAAAGATTAAAATGCTTTACCATTAGGCAACCTTTTTGAGGAGCAGAGGAGAAAGAACCTAATGCTTATGAAATAAGACTAATTAAGGAAAAGGATAAAAACACATTATCTTGTTACTCCAGACAGGTTATGTAATGTGACTAATGCATACTTGTTAAAGGGGAGACGATACTTTGACATTTAGAGCAAAAAAAAAATTGTGACTGTTATTAATATAAGGTACTCAGGTCTCTTAAACCTGTTCCAGTGAGAAGTTAGGTTCAGAATAAAACTAAACAAACGATACAATTGGCCTCTCTTTAAACTGTCCAATCTCCATTTTGGTTCCTTTACGGAAAGTAACTCAAGTGCCTCCCTTCTTCCCACCTCCCTGCATTCAGTGCAGTCACTGGCAGCTGAGAACCCCTAAAAGTCCATCTGTCATCCAGGTGAAGCTTCTACAATTTTTTTTTCACTAAAGGTGAAAATTCCTGAAACTTACCACTCTTTAAAACACATATTACTTATATTTAAATCTGTAGTTGAAATTGCTGCATGAGTGGTGTAGTCGAACTGATAAATACTTCAGAATGAAATGATTGATTTTTAGCATGGAAGCTCAGCTTGTGTTAATGACAGTACAAACCTGTACTAGAAAGCAGGTGACCTACAAGCATGATGTCACAGATCCTTAGAATTTTAGAGCTGGAAGGCGAGCTCTTCCACTTTACTTATGAAGAACTGAAGCCCTAACTGGAAAAGGACTTGCCTCAGTGTTGGGCACCCATCAGCAAGGGAATGGATGGGAGAAGTTTCTTGATGTATTTTAATCTCCACTTGGGGCTTTCATGTTGTAAAAATTTATCCATTTGTCTTCATGACTGTTATTTCAACAGAAGTGCATCCTAAAAGTGAGGATGTATACATGGCCTCAGAGGCAGAATGGAATCTTTTGGATGTTTTGAAGTAGAGAGAACATGGAAGGCTAGTGTCGGAGTGAAAGTAATCTCTTCCCTGGAATTTTTAAAAATTCTAGAATGATACACAGAGGCAGAAATAGAAGTTCTCCTCACTCCTTCACTCCTGTCTCTGGTTATACTGTGCTTAATTATCATGTTTCATTGTTGGCCTTCCTTCTTCCCGGTAAACTATGAACCAGTATTAAGTTTTAATTTTGGATTCCTTTTTCGGTTGTGCTTCTAATATCTTTGGGAACAGAGTAAAGAGCACTGAATTGAATAGACTATATAGCTGACTTGATTAATAAGTAAAAAAATATTTATTTAAAAAGCAATGAAAAAGAAAAATGTTAATTCAGTCTATATGACATGGTTAATTTTGTAAACTATCATGAAATAACTCAGCATTCAAGGCCTGTAAGTATTACTTATTGGGTTATACAAAAATATATAAGTATTATAACATATAACATATGTATCTATGTATATGTAATGTGGAAATATTATATACTATTTATATTACAGGTAATATAATTAGTACTCACTCAGTTATACAAAGGTAATATAAACTCTAAAAGAAAAAAATATAAAGAAGTTTTACACTAATCATGGGAAATAATGTTTTCACATATAAGCAAGAGGGCCCCATTGTGAAATAAAGAATGAACAGTCTTCAGGGCCAGGGCCAGGCCCGTATGCGCTCTGCACCCACCCTTACATACAACGCTCTGCATAGTTAAGTCCTGGGGATTTCCTGCCCAAACTGTCTTCACTCTGCTTCCGTGGCCTGAAAACCCCATTCCTTAGGCCCAATCTTCCAAGGAGAGTTTGCACTCCTTATTATGGGCAGCTTTAAAGAGTCACTGTCTGCAGAAGATATTTACAGAGTTTGGATGTGGGTTGTATTCAGAAAAATGTGTATGAAACTCTTCAAGGTATAGCACAAAGTTCAGAGTTGGAAGAGATGTGGATAGGAGGTTGGAAAAGAAAGACAATTGAGCAGAACTGAGGGACTGAGAGTTGGTCTTCCTCATTCAGCCATATATCTCTGCAGTGAAATCTAAGAACTTTGAAAATTAGAACCTGGGCTTCCAGATTTTGGTGAGGTATATGTATTTGTCCAAGTAAGAAGGCATGACACAGTGCACTGATGTGTATTTAGGAGTTTGTTATGTTTATATAGAACTTATATTATTGAGATAAACAGTATGTGGGTTCCACAAATGTCAGAGGACAGACTGGTAATAAGTTGGAAATGTACGTCCCTTGTAATAGTTTTGGATATGATAGATGCATGTTAAAATTTCAGATCAATGTAGAGAAGACCAAGAAAAAAACCACTCAAAATAATTAGAAGAAATAGTATTGTGTGCTCTCATAGGATTAGGAACAGGGACTATTCTTAATAGTAATAGACTGAGAACTTTATAACAATGAATGGGGCATTGATGAGAGTACTCTGAAAGGTCTTGGCTCTGTACTGGGTATTAATTAAACCCAAACTAAACACTGGTTTTGTTTCATCAAGCAAATCTTAAAAGCCAGAACCAATGGTACCAAGCTATTTCTAAGTAACTTATCTGCACTCTGGAAGAAAGCTCAAGAATATTTACAGGAATATAAAGTAGCTAATACTTTCAAATGTAAAATTTACAACATGAAGTAGTAAAACAAAAATTAGAAGTGTGCACAACATAAATGAGAAAATATTACACATAACAAAGAACAAAACCAGTTATTTGCAACTGATCCAGAACTGATATAAATGTCAGAATTAGCAGACAAGGACATTAAAGAAACTATTCTAACCATATTCTACATGCTCCAAAAGTTAAGTAGAGGTATAGAAATCAAACTTCTAGAGATCAAAACTGTGTGAAGAGAACAATAAACTCATGAAGTTAGTAGCAGGTTGAAAATTAAAGAAAACATTAGTGAGCAAGAGACATAGCAATAGAAACTTTATGTAATGAAACAAAAGAGAAACTATAATTTGAACAAAATGAGCTAAACAAGCAAAATAGAGACAGAATCACAGAGAGCAGACTGATAGCTCTGGGGGCAGGGGTTGAGGGTAGAGGGGCTGAGCAAAAAAGAAAATGGTCTCATGGACAGAGACAACAGTACGGTGATTGCAGGGTGGGTGGAGAGCATGGATGGAGGTGGCAGAGGGTATAAGGGGGATAAATGGTAATGGAAAAATACAATAAGATAAGCTATTAAAAATTTTATAAATCATCAATTACCTTAGTAACAACTTTAAGAAGCCTATTAAAAGTGTAATTGAGTTCCAAAAAGAAAAAAAAATTAAATAAATAACGCATAATTTTCCAAATTCGATTAAAACTGTAAACTATAAATGTTCAACAAATCCCAAACACAAAGTATAAAGAAAACTACAAAAAGGAACTTCAAAATCAAATTGTTCAAAACTAGTAATAAGAGAAAATCTTAAAATCATCCAGAGGAAGAAGAACATGTTATGTACAGAAAAACAAAGATAAAGAAAGAAGTTTCTCAGCAGAAACAATGCAAGAAAGAAAAGTGGAACCACATTTTGAAGCACCAAAAAAATAAGAAAATAAAAAATAAAAAGCCCCATCAACTTAACTTCTATGCCCAACAAACATATATTAAAAAAATAAGGATAAAGTAAAGATTTTTGTAAACATAAAAAGGCAGAACAAATTTATCATCAGAAGGCTCATAAGAAATCTCAAAGTATTTCAGTCAGAAGAAAAATAATACATGATAGAGATATTGGATCCATGCAAATGAAGAACACCCCAAAGTGCCAACCATATGGATAAACATATAACATTTTCTTTTTATTTAAAAAATATTTTTAAAAAGAGAATTTACTAATAAAAACACTAAATATAGTAGTCTCCCTCCCCCCACCTATCCATGGGCAATATAGTCCAAGACCCCCATGGAGGCCTAAGCCATGGATAGTACTGAACCCTCTAAATACTATTTTTTTCCCTAAGCGTATAGACCTTTTTACCTAAAGGAAGCACTTTACAGATTATCAATCTGAATTATATACAAATTGCCAGAATCACTACTCTTGCATCTGGGGGTCATTATTAAGTAAAATAAGGATTACTTGAATGCAAGCAAATGCAGAGATACCATGACAGTTGATCTGATAACTGAGATTGCTACTAAATGACTAAGGGGCTGGGGGCATACACAAGGTGATTTCACTATGCAGAGGAAGGATTCACATCTCAGGTGGGAGAGAGTTGGATGAGATTTTACCACAGTACTTACAATGATGGGCAATTTAAATTTCATGAAGTGTTTATTTCTGGAATTTTGTATTTAATAGTTTTGGATCATAGTTGAACACGGAACTGAAACTACAGAAAGCAAAACCATGGATAAGGGAGAGAGCTACTGCAACTCACTTTTAAATTATCATTGAGACTATATCAAGAGGAAATTAAAAAGTATTTTAAATGAAATGGAGCAGGGAGTGGTCCCCCAAAGTTCCCACAGCCCATGGCTTGGGCGATAGAGGAAGGAGATAATACAGTTTTTAAGGTACTTTGCATATCTAGGGCGGGCTGATAGCTACATAACAGCTGAGCTACTGTCTGGGTAAAAGGCCAGTAAAAGGGTGGATGATACAGTTTGAGATACTTTGCATACGAAGGGAAACAGTGTTACCTAAAAGGGTGGATGATACAGCTTAAGATACTTTTCATAACAATGTGGTATGGAGCTCTGGGTCAGCATTTAAAATAAGGGGGAGCCATGAGAAAGGGGCCCATGTAGTTTGAAAGAATGTAGGGGGGTCATGCTGTTTGAAAGGAGAAGAAGGGCCCTGCCACCTGTCATGAGAAGAAGCATGTTAGAGGAGCATGTTGTAGTGGCCATGGGAGAAGATGTAGCTATGTACTTTGTAGTCAGGATCCAGCCATGTGGCCTGGGATAGTAAGAAAACAAGCAGGCTACTGCTTTGATCATGCCCACTCCAGCTGACTCTAAAGCCACCATGGACTCTGCCTTGCAGACC
Organism: Furipterus horrens; assembly: GCF_987537825.1. Taxonomy (NCBI): domain Eukaryota; kingdom Metazoa; phylum Chordata; class Mammalia; order Chiroptera; family Furipteridae; genus Furipterus; species Furipterus horrens. The sequence goes on from NW_028327174.1 coordinate 29,262,943, forward strand.
CAGACTCTGTCCAAATTCTGGGAACTTGGAACATATGGAGAAGACATGCTCTTAGGACTTGCACCTTTCCTGTACTTTGCCATGATCCAATGTAACATGATACCTGCTTTCCTGGACTAGTATATGGAGGTTGAAGACAACATACCCCAGATCCTGAAGGAGAGAGATGGCAGATAAGGAATGGGGAACTATTGGGCTTGATTTTGGCTTATAGCCTTTTGGGGAGCAAGGGAAGTCCTGGGTCTCATGGGAAAACAGAGCAGGAGTGCTCACAGTGCCCCCCGCCCCAAACCCTAGGTTGGAATATTGTAAATAAAGACCTGTTTTTCTCAACACTAATTGTTGGGTCATACACCAAGGAGCCATGTGAACGAGCCCCCCCACCCCCCAATTTGCTGGTAATGAAATTAAATGAACACACCACATATTAAATTTGTGTAATTCCTCTAAAGCAGTATTTAAGGGAAATTTATAGCTGAAGTATCTACATTAAAGAATTTTCAACTCAATGATAAATAAACCCAAAGTAAGCAAATAAAAATATAAATATCAAAGTGAAAGACAATAAAATTAAAAAAAAAATAACACCAGAAAAACAATGGAGAAAATCAGTTAAACCAAAAGCTGATATAAGATCGATAAAATTAACAAACCTATAGCCATACTGATCATGAATAAAATAAAAAAAAATAGCAGACACAAATTACTAATATCAGCAATGAGAGAGGTGATATCAATGCAAATTATGTATAAATTAAAAGGATAATGGGGGAATATTTTGAACAACTTTATACCAACAAATTTGACAACACATATAAGATGAAAAATTCCTTGAAGAATACTGTCAAATTTCACTAGAAAAATAAATTTAAAAATACATATCTACTAAAAATTTGAAGTTATATTTAAAAAATTAGGCACAAAAAATTTCCAGGCCTGAACAAAGAGATTACAAAAAAGAAAAGTACAGACCAATATCTTTATGAGCATAGATGTGAGTATTCTATACAAAATTTTAGCAAGCCTGCTTCAACTTAAGAAGATAAATACTTTCTGACCAAATGGCTTTTATTGCAGGAATGATATAACATTTGAAAATTATCAACATAATCAATGTAATTCACCATATGATAGGTTAACTCATTGAAAAGGAAAAATTTGATTCCTATCTCAACAAACACAGATAAAGTATTTGACAAATTTAGAAGTGAACCTGAAAAAATATGTGCAAGACCTGAACATTGAAAACTATAAAACACTGCTGATAGAAATTAAAAAATTAAATAATTGGAAAAATATATTATATTCATGGGGCAGGAGACACATATTGTTAAGATTTCAATTTTTCCTAAATTGATCTGTTGACTCAACACCCAATTAAAATCTTACTAAGTGTTTTTGTAGAAGTTGACAGTTGATTTTATAGTTTAAGTGGCAATAAAAATGATCTTTAATTATATAAACAAATATAAAAAGAAAACCAAACTTGGAAGCTTAACAATACTATATTTCAAGGCTTTTTACGAAGCTACCATAACTGAGACATCCTTATAGTGATATAATGATAAATAGATCAATGAAACAGAATAGGAAATCTATTAATAGACACATACATATAAGATGAGCTAATTTTATGGCAGAAATGCAAACACAAGTTAGCAAATTGGTGCTAAAAAAATTGTTTTTTTGTATGCAAAAACATGCACTACAATCCATCTTTGGTACCATCTACAAAAATCAACTTAAAAAGAACTATGAACCTAAATATAAAACCTAAAAGTACAAAACCTCTAGAAGAAAATGTGAAGTTTTTTTACTTTGTGTTACATAAGTATTTTTTTAAATGGGACAACAAGAGCACAATTCATTAAGAAAAATTATGATAAATTCAACTTCATTATAATGAAAAAGATCTTCTTTTTAAGACACTGGTAAGATACTGAAAAGATAAATCAGAGATTGGGAGAAAATACACAGAATATCTGATAAAGAACTTATATTTAAAACTTGTATCTAATTCTAAGAGAACCCTAAGAACTCAATAATAAGAATATAAATAACCACAAAATTTGAAAAAATGTAGAATGGATTCTTTACCCAGAAGATATAAAGATGACAAATAAGCATTTGAAAAGATGTTTAGCATCATTGTTTATTAAGAAATGCAAATTAAAAGTGAAATGAGTATTACTCCATACATTCAAATGGCTAATATTAAAAAGACTGACCATACCAGGTGTTGACGAGGCTGTGAAACAACTGGAACTCTCATCCAGTGCTAGTGACAATGGAAAATGGTATAATCACTGTGGAAAATAGTTTGACATTTTATTAAAAAGTTAAACATATTATCTATATAATCCAGTCATTCTACTTCTAAAGAAATAAAAACCTGTATCCAAATAGATATACAGGAATGTTCACAGCAGATTTATTTATAACAGTGCCAGACTGGAAACAACCAATATGTCCATCAGTAGGCGAATGGGTAAACAACTTGTACTATGAAATTCTGTTCAACAGTAAAAAATGATAAACACAAGTAACAGTGTGGATGAATTACAAAACAATTATGCTGAGTGAAAGAAGCCAAACAGAAAACAGTAACTGCTATATTATTTCATCTATAAAAAACTCCAGAAGATCAAAACCGATCTGTCATGACAGAAAGCATATCCATGGTACCCAAGGAAAAGAAATGTTGAAAGGGAGTGATTATCGAGAAGCAGAAGGAATGATAGCTATGTTCACTTTCTTGATTGTGATGATGGTTTCTGAGGTGTGAACATTTGTCAAAACTTATAAAATTGAAAATTTCACTAGTTAGTTTATGATATCAATTAGATCTCAGTGACCTGTTAAAAAATCATTATTGAGATGAATTTGTGTTCTTTAGACACTTAGAACATCAAAATATTATATACTTATGTCTTTTTTTTTCAGATTTAATGTGTTTTATTGATTAAAATATTACATTTGTGCCAATTTCCCTTCCCTCTGCTCCCCTCCACCCGGTGGCCCCCCTCCCTCCAGTTGTCCCCCCCTTTTAGATTATGTCCATTAGTTGTGCATACAGTTCCTCCCAACCTCTCTCCGTCTATTCCATTCCCTCCTACCTTGATCCCCAATTCCTATATCATCTCCCTCCCTTTCCCCATTCCCCCTCCCTGTTGACCTCCCCCCAATATGCATCCCGTACCCACAGTTCCTTTTCCACTCTCGTTGCCTATTTAGTTTGCCTTTGTTTCATCTCCCTAGCTTCTGTTTTTTTAAACCAGTCCCTTTAACATCTCATATAACAGTGGTTTGGATCTAATGAACTCTTTCAGTTTTATTTTGTCCTGGAAACACTTTCTCTGTCCTCCTATTCTGAATGACAATTTCGCTGGATAGAGTATTCGTGGTTGTAGGTTTTGGATTTTCATTACTTTGAATATTTCTTGCCAGTCCCTTCTTGCCTGTAGGGTCTCCCTTGAGAAGTCAGCTGATAGTCTAATTGGGACCCCTTTGTACATAATTCTTTTCTTCTCTCTTGCTGCTTTTAAGATTCTCTCTTTATCTTTAATTTTTGACATTTTGATTATAATGTGTCTTGGAGTGGTTCTCCCTGGGTCCAGTCTCTTGGGAACTCTCCTTGCTTCCTGGACCTGCAAGTCTATTCCCTTCCCCAAGTCTGGGAAGTTCTCCTTTATTATATTTTCACTCAATTTTTCAAGTTCTAGTTCATCTTCCTCATTCTCTGGCAAACCAATGATTCTTATGTTGGGCCTTTTATAGCTGTCCCAGAGGTTTCTGATCCTCTCTTTGTTGCTTCCCATTTCCTCTCGCTGCATTGGTTGACTGCTTGTTCCTTCTCCATATTCCAGTTTGTTGAAATGAACTCTGGATTTTTTCTCACCTTCTATCTCGTATGTGGTTTTGTTCTTTTCGTTATGAAATTTTTTCGCTTCTTTCTTATCTTTTTCCTGCTCTTTTGTGAATTCTGTAAGCCACCTGATAACAATGGCCCAGAACTGAGCCTCTGACAGGTTTCTTATCTGTTCATCTGTCAGGTTCTCTATCTGCTGTCTGGTGAGTTGTGTCACCGGGATTTCTATAGTTGTCTGCCTCATTTTGACAGATGCGTTTTGTTTTCTTGGGCCGGCTGTCGGGGGCAGTGCCTGTGTACTCGTAATGACCCAGCGACCGGCGGGCGCCGTTTGGCATCACAAATCAGCGACCGGAGCCTGCCTGTCCGCGACCTATTATTTCGCAGCCCTGTGGTGCTTTCTTTGGGGACGGGGGTCCAAGATGGATTCACACAGTTATTCAGCTAGGAGACCGGGATCCGTCCTCCCGCCCCCCTGGGCCTCACTGTTCAAGGCGACGCAGCGGCCGCTCTCCCCAGCGCCGGAGTCGCACACCGCCAGGGGCTTGCGCAGCCGGGATTCCTCGCCGCCCGCTGCTCCGGGTGCGACAGCAAACAGCACTGCCCTCTTTAACTCTTACCTGCCCAAATGGCACCGCTGGTTTATAACTTCATATGTTGGACTTCCGTGTAGTTTTATTTTCTGGAATTTCTAGTTATCCTTTGTTTTGAAGTAGTTGTATTCCTCTCTAGTTGTAGAGGGAGACCTAGCGTGTCCGTCTAAGCCTCCATCTTGGCCGGAAGTCCTATATACTTATGTCTTAAGTTCTTCCTTAAGGACCTTTTCTTTCTAAGCTTAGAATAATTCAAGAGTTTATATGGGGAACCAGCAATTCCCACTGTTCTTATTGTTTAATTTTTATTTGTTATTATTTTGCCAGACATTGGGGTATTTTATTTACACAGTTTTATTTAATTTTCCTCTTTCTTTTCTTTCCTTAACTGTAACTTTCTACTTTCTACTTAAACTACTTTCCCCAATTATATAAATAGTATATACAATATACCTAAAATTTAGGTTACTTTGCATTACTTTTCCTGGCCTGGGGTGTCAATAAAACAAAGTTTGGATTTTTTAAAAATTATTTTATAAGAAAACCAAAAGAGAAAATATAAATTCATGAAAAAAGGCAAAGATAGGATTTCAAAGTACAATTTTGTTAAATTACCTAGAGAGTAGTTTAGCATATAGATATTTCTGAACACAAATCTGTCTCTTCATTGTTTGCATTGTTCACTTTTTTCTAGTAAGCCCTCTAAAGTGAAGGATCATCACTAGTCCATTATTAGTATTAGCTCTTTCCTTCAATAAATTTTGAGCTTTTCCTGTTGCTCTTTCCTAGTATCTGCTTTTTGAGTACCGTTCATGTGGCTTCCAATCATTTGATGTTCTTACCCTGGGAACTATCTACCCACATCTATGTCTCTTTATTTCTCTTTCAAATGTAGATCTTCTTCATAAGTGATCATTTTCTGCTCTCATTGTGTTTATGCAAATGAATAGGAAAAATTAAAAATGGACCTAATGCAATCCCTTTAATGACAAGGAGGGTAATTTTAAGGAGAAAAATTGTGATTCGAGGAAAACCACAATGCTCAGTGGTAGACTATAAAGTAGTGCAGCTGTCTTTAAAGTTTCTTTTCATTTAAAGTTCCTTTTCACTTGAAAGTTAAAATATGTCTGTGGCATCGTCAAAGATGCATAATTTAAAGGCAAGAAGAATGTCAAATGCCGTGCAACTGGATGTCTTTCCAATAAGACAGTCTTACAGATTTAGAGACTGGTTTGTGGGTTATATTGCATAAATTAACATGTGTTTTCTGTTTTTGAAGGACATAAGCCTATGATCTCATTACCTGAGTGATTGTCTGTACATATAGGCCTCACTTAATCCTATCTGCATCTCTGCCTCCTGAGACTCAATGGTTTGGCTGAACTAAGCAGCTGGGTTGGTGAAGAATTGGGTGGTCTGTGGGCTTCACCTTAAAACTGGTTTCCCTTTTCTATCCTAATGGCTTGGACAGAAAGGGCCCAGAGGTCTGAGAGGGAGGAAACCTAAAATATTCCCCTCAGCTCAAACTAAGCATGGTGGGCAAAAGGGTTTTGGACAGGTGAGATGTGCCTGGCACACCTTCCTCCAAAGAAGCCCTTTTTTCCCTAATGTGGGACATTGAAAAATTAATACTTGCCTTTTCTCATCTAGTGGTTATGGATTGAATGATGCCTTTTAACCCTGTTGCCAAATCTGTTGCCCCAGAATACAACAAGGATGCCAGCCTGTTAAACCAAGCACGCCATTGTCTGGGGACAGCCAACTGACCTGGAGTCTGCAAGATCCTTCCCCATGTGGGAAGGCCATCCTCCCCTCCACACCCCTGATCTTATTAGGGATTTCTGGACCCAAGGATAGGTAGGACGACCACCATGCCCAGCTTGAAGCAGCCAGAGGAGCACGAGACTGTCGCCCATTGTCCTCTATAAGATTATAAAGGGTCTTAAGTCTGAGAGGGGAGGATTGTTATAAAAAATTAATTAATTATTTATTTAAAATAATAATAATAATAATAAAGGAGAGGGAGAAGCCAGAGAACTTGTATGCATGACCCATGGGCATAGACTTGGGAGGGGGTTGCTGCGGGAGGGGGCTGCTGAGCAGAGGGGAGCAAAGGGGAAAAATTGGAACTATTATAACAACATAATCAATAAAATATACTTAAGATGTAGATCTTCTATTTATATTCTGAGTCTCAATTGTAATTATTTACTTTTAGTAGTGTACATTCATGGGCATAACTTAAATCCATTGTATTTATAGATTCTTCCCAAGCCATCTCACAGTTCCTATTTATGCTGGGGTTCTTTGAAGATGTAGATGTCTCTCAATTTAAGTGAAGATGGTTAACAATAAAAGTCAAATAATTTTATGTAGAGAAACACTAGCACTCTTCTATATAATTATCCTAAGTAATTTTTTCAGGAAAAAAATATTAAGAAATATTTTGCTTTTACTAATTAGTTAAATCCCCCAAAGGAGACAGCATGGTTTATAAATGTAGAAAGAACTTCATTTCATTAGAGTACAATATGATATATTGTACCCTAGCAAATACAAGAAGCTCTAGTGAATTCTCTTCTTTACCTGCATCCTCCAAATGTTGATGAATGTCATCAATTTGAAGAGATACTATCCCATGCAACTTAGTTTAAATTTAGTTTGAAATAATAATATAGAAAGTTCTGTCTACAGATCTTTCAGCATTTTAGAGGTAGGCATATGATTGGCTTTTTCAAATCTCAAGTGATAAATTTGAGTAAGAACAGCATTAATGAGGTTATCTGAAAATGATCACTAAGTGAGGAATATATGCACACATTCCCATAGTAATTTCTTCCTATTTATCATCTGGACATTTCCATCATGATCTAAGTATCATCCCAGAGTAGTACCATGCAACCTAGTTATTCTAATTTTGAAATTAATTAAATCCAGCAAGCAAAAACACTCCCTGAATGCCATTCATGGAAAGTTTCTCCTAAGTGTTTGTATTTGTATATTGTTATTCCAATACTAACATCCATTTTACTGGTTCTCTTAAATTCCTGATTTAGGTCAAATGCAAGTGAAAAAACTGTCTCAAGTTAAGAAAAATATGCAACAATGATCTCAAAAGGTACTAAATACATATCAAAACTATTTAGTGGACTACTCAATAATAAAGCTATCAAGAATAAGCCAGTACAAATAATGAAGATTATTAATATACCATTTTAATACATACAATGATAATTTACAAAACCTATTGAGGCACAGGTTTTAAATTAGCAACTTTTATCATCATCAAAATTTCGGTGGTAATTACTATTTTCCAAACATTTACTTTCAAATGTGGTCTATACAAAGCTGGAATGCATCATCAATAATCAATATGTTAAAATAAGCCACTACGTTAACTAATTTTTGTGAAGGCCTTAGATAAAACCTTTTTCTGCTACCTTTGCATACATTTAAAACTCAGATAATTTTAGTATTCACTGCTAAGTTTGTAGCTCTTCCTTGATCATCCTTCCCAATTTCCCATTTTAGCCTGAATATATCTGCACACAAAAAATTTACAAATGAGTACTTGAATGTAGCACATACAGACTAAGCAAGTCTCAATGTAATCTTGTATTGTTGCAAAACCATCAGTTGTAGGAGAATAAGTAAAAATGTAGTAAATTGGTTATTTTTATGATATTGAATTCTACTTAAGGCACTTAAATTTTATGGTATTTCTTTCTGATGGATTAACTAAAAAATTGTTTTAAATACACTGTGGCGGGGTGTTTTAATTAGCTAGGCCAACTTGACTTTTGATCTCTTTGGTCAACATAGAGGCAGGGGTTCTTCATATTTGTTTTCTCAGCCTTCCTTACAAGTAGAAGTAATCATGTTACCTATTTTTTAGACAGTGAGACATAATTCGAGATCTGGTATTTTTGTAATCATTTAATAGAAGGGACAGATTTTGTTGCTTCGTACTTTCCTTTCTTCCTGCTTTGACTTGTACATGAAGCTGCAGCAATCATCTCCTCATTATGAGGCTAGGTAATAGGATGTGCATGAAGATAAATGTACTGAGGATGGTAGAACAGAAAGGTATGAAGACCCTGGGTCACACATGGCACCGTTGAGTTGTTGCACCTCAACTTGCTCTACCAGACTTCTTGCAATGTAAGATAATTCAACACCTTTATTACTTACACCATTTTGGTTGCTTTTCTAATACTGTGTGTAACACTTTTCTGAATGCCACTGTTTTATTTTATTTTTTTAAGCAGAGAAACTTTGACTCAGATAACTATTCATCAATAGAGTGAGTGGTCATACATAGTTATTTTAACATAGGCCATAGAAAGACTTATTAGTCAGGAATATGCTTAGTCTGTTAGCTTGAAGCATATCATTTGCTAAGTGAAAAAGCAAAGAGTTATTTGAAGTGTTTGGAAGGCACATTATTACAAAGAAGAAAACCATTAGAATAATTAAAATACAATTGGTGAGAATATAATAGATGCTGTACAATGTTATGGAATAAATAATTTAATAGCAGATATGATTATTAAGTGACAAATGGAAATCATCAAAGAAAACAATAACTAGTTTAATGAAAGACATGATTATTTATTGACCAGAAGTTTAGTATCAATGTTGGATACTTATTCAATTTAATTGAATTTGGGGATAAGGTTTAGAACTGGCTCAAGAATATGGTGAAAATGTTACTCCTGGAAATTTGTTACTTGTTAGAAATGATTTGCAAATTTAAGGCCCATTTGAATATTGATTATGTCAAAACATGGGGGATATGATAACTGCAAAACAGTTTACTTCACCCTTTAAATGATAAAAGACAATGGATATGCATTATTTACCTTTCGTTCATCATAATTCATGAAACTTATGTGTGATCACTGAAACTCTAATTGCCTTCTTGTTCATTAGGATAGCATCACACCCTAAGAATCATCATAAGGTGACCTTGCAAGTTTAGGTACCGATACCAATAGACAGCCTGTCTGGACTGCTGGCAGTGAGCTGAGGACAGGGAATGCGAGGGGCCATGGGGGAACATGGAGCTGGGCCATGGGAATGGAACCTGAGAGCCACTTGTGAACCAAGCCAATTTTCTTTGGGGACAGGAGGTCAGAGGTTCAAGTCCTGATGGTGTTGTGTGCAGTCAGGTAATACCTTTGTAAACCATCTGGAGCCATGGCTAGGACATTGAGTTACACTTCTGTGGGTGACACTGTATTGCCTGGGTAATTGAGCTGGTAATTGAGCACACTCCTTGTGGAGGCTCCATCCCTTATGCAGAGGTCCTGTTCTTGGCTGAAGATGACCCACACCGCCTGCTGAGGCCAACCTCAGTGATGCCTGAGATACCACCCTTGGCATTGCCTGAGAGGCCATGGAGGGTTTCCAGGGTTCCTTTACTCATGTTTTGGTTTGGTTGCTCTCTGCTGGTGGGTGCCTAGTGTGCGCAACTTGCTTCATATAGCGAGTAGGGCATGGGAGGCACAGAGTTGACAGAGTGCCACAGGAGTCTTCTTATTGGCCATGATGATGGCTGGGGGAGGTTCTTACCCTGAGCATATGCAAGGCTAGCAAGATAATTGGATAGAGGGAAAAAGCCCTCTTACCCACTTCTGGTACCAGAGTTGGAATGGGACCGAGGGAAGGCAGGCACATGCGAAATAGAAGTTAAATGGTGGCAGAAGGAGGTCCTGGACCAAAGAGGCAGATTGAGGGGGAAATGGGCCAACCCAAGTGCATGCAAGTTTAGGAAGTTAATTGGTCTTTCTGAGAAAGCACCTGGACTGTCCTGCATCCAATGCTAACATAAAGAAATGCTCTCTGTTGCTCATCACTCACTGCTGAGGACATGCACTAAGATGGTGCACTGGCCTATCCTCTCCATGGGTCACGTAACGTTATCAGTCACATGGCCCATGCCCTGTAAAAGGGAGTCTCTCTGTCTCTCTCTCTCTCTCTCTCTCTCTCTCTCTCTCTCTCTCTGTCTCTCTCTCACTGACCTGGTGGCACATTCTCTGGAGTGTTCACATGTTCTCTGGTTCAGGAGCACAGGACATCATGCCCCTAGAAACCGCAAGGCCAGTGGTACCACCAGTTCCACACACAGCCTCCAGGAGGGAGCCTGAAGCCAGACAGCAGCTGGGAATAAGCTAAGCTACCTGGATGACCAGAGGACAGTACTTTAAAATGGAGCAGGAACTCTAGGTACTGCCTGTTGTTTTTGTCATGCTGAGGATTGCTGGGGTTTTGTCTGGGTTTTGCAGAGAAGATGAGCTTGGAGATGGGAAGTCCCTCATTCTTCCAGAATGTTCAGCATCCAAATAAAAACCTCTTCCCTTTCTCACCTCTAGAGTTTGCCTTTGGTGGAGGCGAGCAGCCAAACCATTTTTGTTCAGTAACAGTACTGCTGATAAGACTCTAACTCTGTCTCTGTCCTCTCTCACTCTCTGAACTTAAAATGAAAATAATGTTGAAATTTGTTTATTTTTAAGTACACAGAAAAGAATTCATTGTGGCTGATTTGTTTGGGCCAATTTCAATTGTATCGCCTCTAGCCTCAGAAATTACCTAAGTACTCCTATCATAACATTTGATAGAACCTCTGGTAATTAAAGATTAACTGGTGCCTCATATTAACTTCTGTCAACTAAATATGAAGTAGCTATTAATGTCTGTGACCAGTGAAAACCAGTTGAGAGTTGAGGTAAATATCAGGATACCTGTACATACATTGGAGAAGGCATAAATGTAATAACATCTGACTTGTGTTAACCACCCATAATGAGCATTTTTCAAACTGGTACAGATAGACATGTGTTAAAACTCTAAACATTATATGCATGTTCCATGAATCTTGATTTTCTGCACGGTCATCTGGAAGTGACTAAGGTAGAAGAAAGAAGCAAACAATTCAATGTGGTAGAATCCTAGTCAATAAATTCTATCTTTACCTTTGCTTAGAATTTTTCTTATTATTCAGATTTTAAATTAAGAAAATTATTCCTCTTATTATTTCAGAATCATTGGAACCCAACAATGTCCCAAATCACGCTTTTACTTTACTAGAAAGTTTGATATGTAGGATTTATAGTTTATATAATTCTTTCATTTTTGAGAATTTTAATTCCTAACCTTTGAACTGATATTTATGTCTGTAGATGATAATTAGAAACCGAGGGAAGAGGATACACCTATATTGCCATATGATTTAGGTAGGAGAAACTGAGATGTTTCAGAGAGCTTGATAGAATGTGCTTTGGTCTCGAGTCACTCAGCGAATACAATCACTTTGTGTTTGGCCAGAGGAGAGAGAACTGAGAAATCTGAAATAGGGAGTAAAAGGGAGTGATATCTCTACGTCTCTAGGACTATAGTAGGACTACAATAAATTCTAAAATCACAGAATCATTAAATGTTGATGAAGGCAAAAATGGGGAAACTGCTGTTGTTAAACTCATCTGTAACAAAATCAAGAATTTATAAGTGTATCATTGGAATAGAAGTAGAATGAGATAGTAAAGTGAATTCGGTCATCAAAGTATAATACATTGAAATTAATTATACAGTATTTATTAATATTGCCTTAAGATACATAAATTGGTATTTGGTGATTGGTAGTCTATTTAAATATTTATAGACCTTCATAGATATATTCAAGATCTTTAATCTTCTAATCCTATTTTTCCCATAAAGTACTAAGTACTTCATTCACAAATCTATTAAAAGATTGCTAGAAATCAAGTTTTTGGGGTTGAGAAGAAATTGATAGTACCAATTTTGAAGCACCACATATTTCTAAATAAAATATATTCATATTAAAAATTAAATATTGATATATATATACTAATACACATATAACTCATATTTTTATTGCGCTGTGTTATCCAATATTTCCTTTAATTAGTTCAAAAACAAAAAAGCTGAGAATACTAAGACTGACCTATATATGACACTTGTAAGTGACGATTTTAACATATGTTCCTTAAATAGCAAGAACTATTCTGCTTAAGTCTTCTAAGATCATTCTACTTAGGCTAGAACCTGTTTGCTTAGTCAGTAGATAAAGTATTAAGTGGCTTTTAAAAAAAAAAGCCAGATTTTGTTTTGGTGTGGAGGAGGGGCAAGAGAAGACAGAGCTTAATTAACCAGACTGACAGGCTCCATAGATCTCTCAAGTGTTTAAATTAAGGATTGCAAGTTCTTGAAACTTGACAAGGCAGGCAGGATTGTCACCACTGCTGTCTGAAGCAGAGGTAAGTACAGATTAGGCTTGTCCTATCTCTATCATAAGCATTTTTCCAGGCTCTAAAACCTTCACACTGTGAACAGACTTGATGGTTTTCTTTATTATTGGAAAATTAAAGCAATAATTAAATTCTCACCATTTTCAAATATTGTTCATTTAGCAATGAATATTAGTTATTGGACAGAATAGTGTCATCATTGTAGTAAACATATATACACACAGAGAGACATAGTCCTTTATTAAAAAGAATTATTCGTTTCTACTGCATCCTGGCTCTCAGGTTGAGTGTATTCATATCATATAGATTGATATGCATCAAATCACTGGATGAGGTGCTCAGGGGCTAGTGAATGTTATTAGCCTCCATCCACCTGGTCACAGCTTTCCTCTGGAATGAGATGTATCCTTTCTGTTATTTATTTTCTCCATGTGCAAATATTCACAAGCATAAATATATACATATGCTTGGAGCATGTTCTACTACATTAGACATCTGGCAAGTCTTCATTATGAGACTTTCAATGCTTCCAATGAGTAATAAAATGGAATTACAAGAAGGAGGTGAGGACGGGGAGTAAATAATGCAAATTATGGCCCATGAGTCTCTTTTTTTGAACTAGGCAAGTATCAAGTGTATATATTCTATAAAACATCTAATTCTAATCTTTAAGCAACTCCTGTTTACATGCTGATTTCTGGAGGACCCAAGGCATTTAGGTATTAGAAATACACCTTTCAGATATTTGTGTGTGGATACCTCTTTGCAGAGAAAGCTTTTTTTATGCTTACATTAAACAATGGCCTAAGCACATTAAATATTTTAAGGAATATGCAGAATGGGCACATACTTTATATTTAAAAAGAAAAACAATCTTGATTTTCAAGAGGAAAAATGTTTTGGCTTTCTCTGTCACCTGGCTGAAGAATAAAAAATAAAAAAATAAAAAAGGAAGAGGAAAAAAAAGTTACTGTGTGCAGTTAATATCGAACAGCAGCCATCTCCAGATGATCCCTGCTGCATCCAATTTCTGCCAAAATGCTTTCTGTTAAACCTCCATCAAACAGACACACGGCGCACAAAAGAAAACCTCATCACCAAGGGAAACTAATCCACCGGTGCGCAATGTAAGCCTGTCAACTTTTTATTATAAGAAGTCATCACTC
>NW_028327174.1:29281836-29351836 GCF_987537825.1 Furipterus horrens
TACATTTCTTTTTCTTCTCTGTTATACCAGTGAAGGATAGCATTATCTCTAGCTTGGACCACTGTTAGATCCTTAACTGGTCTTCCCGCCTTTGTCTAGTCTTGTCCATTTCTAACCCACTCTACCCACACACACAGAGGCCAGAGTGGTACTTTGTAACATAAACATGTATAACACGATCTTATCTCCACTTACACAGCCTTGTTTCTACCCACCTCTTTTTCTATTTACTGTACTCTGTTTGCAGTAGTTCTGGGAATCTTCCAGTTTTCAGAACACAGCAGGTTCTTTCTTCTGCAGACTGCTACATGAATACGTCCTTCTCACTGAAGCACATCGGTCTGCTTTGGCTTAGCTAATTTTTATTCATTCTTCAGACCCCAGATTTGAAGTCATTTATTTTCAAAACTTTATGATGTAACTTCTTATCTAGGTATCTTGTTCTCCAGAGTTCTTCCAGTTATTTAGTATTATACCACTTCTTAGTAATCTTTGGCTGACTTCACTTAATTGCTTTTTAAAAGTTTCTGTCTTACCTGGTAGATGCTAAAATCCATGAAGGTAGGAATCAAATCTGTAGTGCTGGACATATAAAACCACAGTAAGTTTTTGGTTAATTAACAATGAGTGAATTTTTGAAAGCATAAATGATTAAATATAGTGTTATTTTGATAATATGCTTCCATTGGAAAAACTTTTTGAAGGAGTCATTGGAAATTACTCTAAAAGGGAATTTGATGAAAGTGGGTTTACCTTACATCCTCCAAAGGGGAAAGATAGAAACTTCATAAGCTAAGAAGGTGGCCAGATCACCCTGCAACCTGGATAATGACGCATAGTTTCTAAAGTGATACAACTGGCAAGAGAAGATGAAGAGCCATGACAAGATATGGAAAATTGTAGGTGATTCTTCTCTTTCTAACTCAGGGAATGTGTGATCTTGAGATAAATCACTTAATCTCTTGATGTCTCATTTTAACTATTGAGTACATAATGAATGATTAGTCTTAACTACTGCATGGGGTATTGTGAGACTTAATTTGCTGAAGTTTATAGAGTGCTTCAGATTTTCTGATTAAAAGTATGAAGTATCATCATTATTATACTATAAAAGAGTATGTGAAATTTTATTTTAATTTCATAAATATGAAATTACACCTTTCTACTTTCACTTAAAATGTTCTGAAATTCATATACATAAATCAGTACATGTTTGAATCTAGGTATCCAGGCATTCTTGTTAGCTGTTCTTATGATTGTCTATAGACCTCAATTGCATTTCTGTTGTCCAGCACCCAGTAACACATGCTCATTCCATTCATTTGTGAGTTCTCTCTGTAGCAACCATGTGGTTTTGGTAGTTGCCTGGGGCCTGAGGCAGACTATGTGTGCTTCAAAGTACTAAGCTTTAATATCACACAGAAATTCTGGTTACTGGTCTTTGTTTTGACTTTGATAAAGCCAAGATTGGACTTTTTTCAATGGCAGTAGAGATGGAGATGGGACATTGGAAACCTGGGGACAGCCTTCTATTTCTACCTGAATAAATCTTACCATGCTACAGTCTCCTGTATGTGGGTATGTGGAATGCTTTCCTTGTGATCCTGTAAAAGAACACAATTTCCAACAGCAGCATTTGGCAAGCCAGCCAGGAGAGGGAGAAGACATGGCTCATGGATATATGCCTATGACATTATTTACCTGATTGCTTGTTTATATAGTATAGACCTTACTTTAGAAGCCCATCTGCATCACTGCCTCCTGAAATGAGACTCAAATGTTTCTGTAGATTAACTTCTTGTCAGGACTAGATAGTTGGGTCAGTGAAGTATGGATCAGTATGTTGACTTTGCTTGAAACTGCTTCCTCTTTTCTGCCCAAATGGTTCAGATAGAAAAGGCCCAAAGTTCTTAAGGGGGGAAAGCTGAGAATGTTGCCCTCAGTCTAATTTGAATTAAATATGATAAATAAAAGGACTTCAGACAGGTGTGACACACATTTGTCCAAAGAGGCCTATCCTCCAACCTAATCTGGGATACTATTAAGTAAGTTGCTCCTTGTATTACCTGGGTTTTACCTCTCACCAGATATTTATTTGATATAATTTTCCTCATTTTTGATCGTCTTTTAATCTTGTCAAATTTGTCACCTGTAAAATACAACAGGATGCCAGCTTGTTCAGCAACACTCTCCTCTAGGTATTGCTATTTAGAAGACATCACATATGTTACCTCCCAGGGAGAGCAGACTGATCCAGACATTATAGAATCCCTTTCTCCCATGTGAAATCTCCCCATCCCTTTTACTCCTTTCTTCCTTTGGTGGATAGGAACAATCTCTGGGCCTGGGAATAGGCAGGACTAGGCCCCTTGACAGCAAGAAGCAGCTACAGAAGTTGAGACCTTCCTCCATTTACCTGTGTAAGATTACAAGGCCCAAGGTCTTCAGTGGGGAAATATGTTAGTGTAGGTAGCTAGATATTAATAAAGGAAGGGTGTAAGGGAATTAGACATTCTTAAGCATAATCAACTAGTGAGCATAAGCCTATTTAATTGGGAAGCTACAGTTTCACACACTCCAAGAGATAGCAGCATTGCTCTGCCAAGGGGATCAACACCCCTCCATCCCGCCATGTAGGGAGCAGCCTACCCTCTGATACGAGATTGTTGATTGTAAGAGGGAGCTGGGGGAGGTAAGCACACACACAGTAGAAGTCAAAATAATTCAGGAGAAGGTGCTTCTATGATGCATGCACAATAGTAGCCAAGATGGCAATGGTAAGACCTGTTAGTCTAGCCTGGGTCAAGAATAGATTGGTTAGGAAGTGGGTCCATTAGAAACCTGTGAAAGCTTGGAAAATTCATTGATTAGTTTGAAGAGAGTGTCTGGTTTTTCCCAAGCCCCAGATAACATAATCCCGGCTAACAAAGCCTCACCCCACCTCTCACTCAGTAACATTTGCTCACGCCGTTAGTTTCTGCGTTCTCTCTGTAGCAACCATGCAGGTTTGGCTGCCACCTGGGGTGTGTGGCAGACCATGCAGGTTTCAAAGGACTAAGCTTTAATATGACAGAAACTCTGGACACTGGCCTTTGTTTTGGCCTTGACGGAGACAAGATTGGACTTTTTCTATGGTGGGATGAATGGAGGTGGGATATTGGGAACTCAGGGACGGCCTTCTATTTCCACTCAACTAAATGTTACCATACCACACACACACACACACACACACACACACACACACACACACACACAGTTTTCAAGACACTAACATATACCCAAAATGCCACAACTCCTTTTTATTAAATTATTGCTCATGTAAGTTTAGAATGGTGTACTATGATTACTTTTCCTTTCATTTCAACCTTTCATTATTTTTGTGATGAATACACTCATTTCTAAATGTGATTAGCCTTCTCTATATGGCAAATTTCTTCTCACATTCTTAAATGTCTCAACTATAATTTTGTGCCCCGTCAGTGAAAATCTACAGGTTTAATTATTTTTCCCAAGGATGCCTTCCTGGAGCTCTACATCCTGCTAGTTTCTGTTCAATTTGCTCTCTGTGCTACTAACACTAGGGAAGCACTCTATGGTGCTTCCCTTATTTTCTGAGTGCATTGCCTTCTTCTTCTTCTTCTTCTTTTATTTACTATCTGTTCCTCAGATTATTCCTTAGAAATACGTATGGGAGGTGAATTTTTGGTAATGTTGCCTATCTAAAAATGCATTCCTTTTAGCTAAGCTTCATTTATAGTTTGAATAAAGGATCTAGCATGAAGTAATCTGTACTTCAAATGTTACAAGATTTCTCCATTTTCTTCTAGTATCAATGTTGTTATTTTTATTTCTTATTTTTTTTTCTGGAAGTTTTAGCATCTTTTTATCTCAAATGTTACTAATTTGCATGATGCTTCATATGGTAAATTTTTTTTTGTATTTTTTGCATGTAGAGCTTACTCTGGCAAGTTATATTTTTGTTTCTGCAACTAGGTACTGTTTCTTTTAAATAATGTTTTTATTACAATTTTTTCTTTTGTTTTTTTCTGTCTTAAATTTTTTTTCTGGATATTGAATCCTTTAGCCCTATTCTCTAATATTCTTAACCCCCCTCCATATATCCATCACTTTCTCTTTTGCTTTCATAATGAATGTTTTACACAATTATAATTTTCACTAACACTGAAAAATTTAACTACTCTTCCTGGAATATACAGAAATATATGTTTTCTTTGATTGTTTCTCTACTGTGACAGTTTGTTATTTTATGGTTTACATGATCTTTATTTAAGAGTAAATATATATGTATGTGAGTAATGAATATATATATATACACAGATATGTGAGTTGTATATGGATATATATAAACATATATATATATATAGATAAGTTATCCCTCAGTACCCATGAGAGGTTGGTTCCAAGATCTTCTATTGATATCAAATTTTCAGATGCTCAAGTTTCTTATACTATTCCTTAGTATTTGCATATAACCTACCCACATCCTCATATGCTTTAAATCATATTTAGATTACTTTTAATACCTAATACAATGTAAACACCATGTAAATAGTGTTACACTATCTTGTTTAGGGAATAATGACACAGAAAAAATGCATATATTTTCAGTACAGACTCAACCATTGTCGGTCTAACTCCATACATGTCAGTAACAACATAACATTAATTTTTAAATATCTTTGATACATGGTTGGTTGAATCTGTGGTAGAAACCTGTGGATACAAAGGGCAAATTGTATAATATATGCTATATGGTGTATATTAATGGTTCTTAAACATTTTGGACTAAAGATCCCTTTATATTATTAAAAATTATTGAGGATCTAAAAAGCTTTTATTTATGTAGGTTAAATATCAATATTTAATGTATTAGAAATTAAAGCTGAGTGATATTTAAAATATTTATTTTCAAATATCAATAATAAACCCATTGCATGTTCACACAGATATTATTTATAAATCATTACAATATTTTCTAAAATAATATAAGTAGTTAGAGAAGCAGTTTATATCTAAATACATATATAAATATATATATATGTATAATAGATAGATTTGCAAATCTCTTTAATGTTTGGCTGAATTCAAGATAGTTGGTTACTCTAGCTACGTCTATACTCTGGTGTGATATCACATATTGTGTAACCTCTGAAAAAGTCTTCTATATACTCATGAGACTATGAGAGTGAAAAAGGATAATAATGTCTTACAATTATTATGAAAATAGTTTTGACCTTGCAGGCCTCCTGAAAAGACCATGGGGACTCCCTGGAGACCCCAAACCACACAGTTTAAGAATTGCTGCTGTAGGTACAAACACACACATGTATACACACACATACACATACCCTTCAAAAGAAGATATCTTGTTTGCTTTGTCTTTTTGTTTTTCACAGTTCTTGTTTTGTTTTGTTTTGTTTTCTATTTTTATATTCCAGAGGCTTTCTTCAAACATCTCATAAAAGTTGGCTGACAGTCATCTTTTAAGAATAAAATATTTTGATGTAGTCCTAGTTGTTCATTCTTTCCTTTGTTTCCCTTGTCCTAGGAGATATATCAGTGAAAATATTGTTGCGTGGGATATCTGAAACTTTCCTGCCTATGTTTTCCTCTAGGACTTTTATGGTGTCCCAGCTTACATTTAAGTCTTTTATCCATCTTGAGTTTATTCTGGTATATGGGGTAAGTTGGTGGTCTAGTTTCATTTTTTTTATATGTACTTGTCCAGCTCTCCCAATATCATTTGTTGAAGAGGCAATTTTTACTCCATTTTATGCTCCTGCCCCCTCTGTCAAATATTAATTGACCATAGAGACCTGGGTTTATTTCTGGGCTCTCTATTATGTTCCATTGATCTATGTGTGTTCTTATGCCAGTCTCAGACTGTTTTGATTACAGTGGCCTTGTAGTATAGTTTGATATCAGGTATTTTGATCTTCCTACTTTGTTCTTCTTTCTCAAAATTGATGAGGCTATTCAAGTATGATCTTACCTGTAAGTGCAATCTAATGAACAAAACAAACAAATGAGCAAAATAGAACCAGAAGCATGGAAACAAAGAACAGACAGACAGTGACCAGAAGGGAGGGGGGAGGGCAATATTGGGAGAAAGAAGGGGAAGGGTCTGATCCAGGAATATGTATAAAGGACCCATGGACATGGACAACAGGGTGGGGATTGACTGTGGGAATAAGGATAGGAGAGAGTAACAGGGGAAAAATTGCTACAGCTATAATAGTACAACAATAAAAGAAGAATAAAATACTAAAATCCTGTTAGAACACTGTGTTTGGGGAAAGAATTTCCAACTAGTGATTATGTCTTAGGACAGTGGTTCTCAACCCTGTTAGTTACAATGACCACTTTTTTATTTTAAAGCAAATATTTAAAAATCTTCTTTTACTACTCTGAAATGAAAAGCATAGTTAGCATAATATAACCTATCAACACATAAAATTTTACTAATAACAATACCATACAATGAGTGTAATGTAAAAAGGAAAGAGCAAAAAGTAATTCATAATAAAATCATATGTATTTTCAATGCATGAACTATCAGGCATGGATGTCCTCCTCTTCACTGTGGATGTAATGAGGTAGTTAGCTGTTCACATGTACTCATAGAATCTCTGAAGATGATAGCTATAAATACAAACTGATATAGTTGTGTTGGTGAACAATACTGACATCTTAAACACCATGAGTAGCATTGTTTTTGGTGATGTGATTTTATGACATGGTGAGAAACTCTTGGTTAAACTCCAGATCAAACATTATGCCATCTTTCTTCAATTTATAATTGCATTCCTCAAACACTCAGTCTATGTTAAGGCCATGCCAAAATATATTGTGTTTATATATTTTAAAAATATTGTTTATAGGCAAAATTCAGCTAAGTCCTAGAATCACATAGATTTAAGCATTCTTTCTTTTTCCTATTGCTTGTCTATGTGATATCAGGAAGTCTTTAAGGATGTTGGGTAATTTTTCACTGTGCAGGAGTGCCATACCTGAGAAAATATCTAGACTCTGAGACTCTGACTCATTATATGCCAGTAGTGCTTTTCCAATCATTACAGCAACCTACAGATTTCCAGTTCACCACTCCCCCAAGAATCCCTGCACCTGGTACTGAAACTCAGGTTCCAAGTCTTTGGAGATTGGGAGGTGATGGTGGACTGACTGGGTGGATGTTACTGCTTGAGAAAGCTGGATGCCAGAAAGGAACTCAGGATTACTTAATGTCCAACTGTTACTTGTATAGACTCTCACCACTCTGGCTACAAGCCTTTTGTGTGGCTCCTGCATTTTGTTATACTTGGTGCTTTCCAATATTCTGCAGGGAAAACAGACTTCCTTCTTCTCATACGCTCATTCTCTCCTGTAGGCACATAGGTCTTAGCTTCGTCTGGTCTCCTGCATCAGTTACTTCTTCCATTTACTTTCATTTTCCAAAAATTTGTTGACCTCTCTTATAATGGACTTCCCTTTTCTCTGGGTCTCCTACCTGAAGTTTTAAGGCTTTTATTACTTTACACTTTTGAAAGGTAATTAAGTTTAAGATACAGCATTTAATCAACTGTATTGAATTGGAAGCCCCTGTATTAATTCTGTAATTTTAAAAAAATCAATATTGTTAAGACACAGCTAAGACAATGGATTTATGAAAAGGTAAGTCTAAATACTTTTAAATTATGTCTTCATAGTCTCTAAAGTTTAAGTTCACAAAGCTATATGTCTGGACCCCATTATCATAATCTACTCTATTAAAAGCACTTTTCTATGCTTTAAAATGACTATTTATGTTCTCACATACAGCTGATAAAGGACAAGAGCCCTCTATGTAATATCCATGGAAACTGTGATCATAGCACTAATTCTACATTGATCACCATTGGCATAATTTTATTTATTTATTTGTTTTACTCAGGTACAAGAAAAACTTTGTAGTAGTAATAAATTTACAGTTGTACATTTGTCCTTGCTTTTGCTGTTGTTGTGGTTCCTAAGAAAATATGTTTAAATATTGCTTTTGAACTTAGTTTCTAGATCCTTCTTAAGGCAGTATAGTTTGAGTTGAGGTATTTTGATGACTTTTACCCTTTATATTTTGTGAATTTCCTTTTATCTTTTTCCATACATTTTAGTAAAATGCAGGGATTTCGAACTGCAGAAGTAGGAGGTAATCCAATTAAGATAAATTCTGAAATAGTATGCGATGTTAAAAGACATGTAAACAGAACACATTTAAGTAAAAATAAAATTATTCTTAATATGATTACTTAATTATGCACAAACGGGACACAACTAATTATATTAATAACAAAGTATTGCTATTTGTTGAGTGACTCCTCTGTTATCTCCCTTAGCCTCTCTGATCATTTCTTCCTTATGTTAGAAGTGACATAATAACAATTAGCTCTGACCTCAGCAGCTTTCTTCTCTTCTTTAGTTTGAGTTTCTGCTTTGCTACATTTCTGACTACTGTTTTCTAGCTCCAGCCATTTTGTGAAGGCAATAGGAAAATAATTATATATTAATACTCTCCATGCCTCTCACAGAAAAAAAAGAGAAAATACTTTTTTATACATACAGTATACCATACTGACTGATAAAAAGAGTAAGAATTGACATATAGAGGGACAAAAGCTTTGCTGATCTTAAAATGAGTAGAATTGTAGGTTAGTACAAGTGTTTTTTTCAGTTAATGGAAAATTTTTGGCAGAAGAGATACTACCTTTTAAATTCTCTACTTGATTTAAAAAGAAACATAATATGAAATTATACAGATACTTTATACCTATATATTGTTATTTAAAATAAAAATATATGTGCTTCTCTTATGGGGTACCTCATTATAGCAATAATGTATCTTGCTAAAGTACATTTTAAAAATTCTACAAAATACCAGTACAATTTAAAATAACATTTGAAATCAGTCAACAAGTTATTTGGCCTACGTTATGTTAAAAAAAAAAAAAAGAAGAATGTAATGCTTTTATCTAATTGACTGTCACTATAAACAAATGAAAATAGAGGTACTTGAATTAAATAAATGTTTTTGAATTAACTTAATTTTACTTTTGCAGGTATAAATCCACATTTCTGCTTTAGTCATTGCAGCTATATCCATAAAATGTACCTTCCTATCTTGTAGTCTGCCTAAGATTTTAGGAATAATTTTGATTTCTGGAAAAGGAAATGATAAGATTTAAATTAGCATTTGAGCAGTTTTTCTTAGAATTACACTCAATCGAAGTATCCTCCCTTGATACATTCTGAAAGCCATCACTGGGTACCAAAATATTTTATTAATGGCTGTTTTATCCATGAGAAGTCTTTTCAGAAAAACAGAAAACACATCAAATATTCCAACGCTAGAAATATCATATAGTGGAGTGTTTACACAGGTGAGGGAAGAGCTGAGAAGCCAGATGGGAAATCCAAGACGATACACAAATGAAGTACAGAAGGAAGCCACTGCTAGAAGGCTGAAGCACAGCTGTGGTGTTACAGCCTAGGGGCCGGTTTCACCTATAAACCCTTCATTAGTGGGACTGTCTGATCAGAGCAGGAGTTGCTGAGGAGATGTAGCTACTACAGAGACAACATTTTAGGTAGAGAGGAAGGAGAAAACCCTACTTTTTCTTTCCTTGCATTTACCAATATCCTGCCAAGGATGCCCATTGGCTGAATTTAGCTAGAAGCCATATGATCTACTGGGAAATGAAATATGTGGGTATCAGTACCCTTTTAAGGGGTAGGTGGGAAATGAATTTTATGGGCAATAAGCTCAAGATCAATGTTAGCCAGACACTTTGATTACTCAGCATTAATTCTCACCTGTCTACTCGTAGATACACTTCATACAGCTTCATAACTGGCATAAGTGAGCCAATTTTTTTAAGTGAGTCAAATTTTTGTCATAAATTACAACATACTATCAATATCTCCAATAAAATGACCCTAGAATATCTATCTTTTAACCTTCTAATTTCATTCCTGTTGGACAGACAGCTAAAGTCACTTGGTGTCTCATGATCAATTAAAAAAAAATCCACTAGAGACCTGAAGTTGCTTTTAAATGGAAAGCCTTTAAAACCAAAACACAAACAAACAAAAACACCTAAAAACAAACAAACAAACAAAAAAGAAAAAGGACTTCACTCCAGAATCTTAGCTTTATGATTTTTTGTTGGGGCTTTGCAGGTGCTTCCTATAGGTTCTTTATTTACTGCCAACAATTTGAGTATCATTGATATCTGCTAGATCGTAAAGCTTTCTAGAAAGGCAACTTTTATCTTCTGGAGATCCTTATTCTTTTTCAGGCTCAATTTAAAAGTAGCCATACAGCCTGTACAGTAAACGGATTAAAGCAGCACACAGAAGCATGATATATATTGTCCTTAACCAATAAAACATCATATTCTATTTCTCTATGATCAAGTTTGTTTGAAACTCTTGTTCTTTTAGGAACTATATCTATCAACCCTGGATACTGGGTTATGTTAGATTTCATTAGTCTTTCCAATTCTTCACCCCATTCAATAGACATACCCTTTGCCAGTGACTTTGCAGTGTTTGCAAATACAGAGTGTACTTTTAATGGAAGATCCTATTTCCTTTACTCTCCCAGAAGTGTTCATCCTGCAGGAACTCTCCAATAATTTTTTAATGTAAATTTCTAACACAGCATTTGTTTTTCTGGAGAGTCAATCTAAGATGGTTGGTGTCAGGAATGGATGTAAGAAGGAAACTGTAAAATGACATTTTGAAGCACTGGAGATAGGTAAAGCACATGCTGTAGTAGTGATATTGCTGAATATTTCACTAGTGGTGAATTAGGATGAAATAATGCTTGTGGATTCACTCATAGATACAATATCTCAGGACTTTGAGATTGGAGGGGCATTGCTAATTACAAGGGGTCAATGAGGCATTAAAAAAACAAGGCAAAGTGAGGATAATTGTTTAGCCATTGAAGGAGAAGTATGAAAGTCAGAGACCCTTCTTTAGTAGCATATAAAAGGACTCATCTTCTGCAGCCAGAGTGCAGAAAATGAGAGAAACAAGCCCGAGGACTGACTATAACAGTAGCAGAGCTCCAGTGAAAGTTGAATTCTCAGTCCTGGAAAGTCTACTAAGTGGTAGAAGAAAAGAATGGGAACCTGTAAATTGGGATTGGACCACCTGGATCAATGCATTCATAAAACTTGACTCTCTAGGTCCCCTTAAGCCCTTTATGCTTTAGATATGTCACAGAACTAAAACAAAGATTACAGAAATTTATATGGAACCACAACTGGCCCCAAATAACCTCAACAATCTTGAGAAATGAGAACAAATTTGGAGGAATCACACTACCTATATCAAAATATACTGCAAAACCACAGTAATCAAAACAGCATGATACTGGCATAAAAACACATAAAGAGATCAATGGAACAGAATAAAGATCTCAAAAAAACAAAACAAAACCCAAGCCTTTACAGTCAATATTTGTCAAAGGAGGCAAGAACATAAGAGGGGTAAAGACAGTCTATTTTATAAGTGATGTTGGAAAAACTAGACAGATGCATGCAAGAAAAAACTAGACCATCTTCTTGTGCCATATACAAGATTAAACTTAAAATAGATTCAAGGATTAAATGTTAGACTCAAAACCATAAAAATTTTAGAAGAAAACATAGACAGTAACATCTCAGACATTTTTCATAGCAATATTTCTTCTGTTATATCTCCTTGGGCAAAGGAAACGAAAGGAAAGATAAACAAATGGGACTACATCAAACTAAAAAGTTTCTGCACAGCAAAGGAAACCTTCAAAAAATGAAAAGACAACCCACTGAATGAGAGAACATATTCACCAATTATTCATCTGATAAGGGGATAGTGTCCAAAATTTATAAAGAACCTATAAAAACCAATACCCAAAAAACAAACAATCCAGTTATAAAATGGGCAAAGGATGGGGCAGGTAGAAGAGGGTAAATGGGGGGGTGGGGGATGAGCATAAATGGTGATATATGGAGACTCGACTTTGGATGGTGAACACACAATACAATATACAGGTCATGTATTATGAATTTGTACAATTGAAACCTATATAATTTTATTAACAAATGAAACTCCAATACATTCAATAATTTTTTTTTAATAAAGAATGGGCTCTCTACTTCATTTTAGAGACCAATGCTTGCTTCTCAACATTTCTTGCTCGAAGTAGATGCAGAGGACTGTGCTTTGTTAGGAAACAAGCACTACTCATCTCAGGATCTACCCTCAGCCATCTTAATTACATAGTAGACATTTAATACATAACACATGTTATTAAATTCAACACACATTGAATTCTCATGTGTGGGAAAACAAGGTAAATTGCTTAAAAGACAGAGAGATTAAGAAACAATCCCTAATGTCAAGAAAGTTACAAAATGAGCAGAGAGGTTGACAGATGTATACACATAACTGAAACAATATATAATTAAAAAGATGCAAAATGCAGTGGGAACTTAAAAAAAGAAAATAAATATATCAAATGACAATAGTAATAGCAATAATTGTGCTAATAATAGCATTACTAATAATAACCACCATTATTCTCTTATCTATTGTTATGTGTCAGGCATTTTGCTGATCACTATTTTCAAATCCTGAATCTGCAAATTTTTTCATAACCTTGTGTAATTGCAAATGTTTTCAACTTTTTTTCATGTAAATTATAACTTACTAATGAAGATAAAATTTTGTAAGCTAATTTTAGACACAGATTACTAAAAACATGTGTTTACTGGTGGTGGAGGCATTGCCATTTGGCAAATGGGCAAAAAACAACCTTGATTTTTGAGGCAGGATGGTCCAAGGATACATGTAGACATTGTTATTGCCCATTTCACAAATAAGAAATCTAAAGTCAAGAGAATTTGTGACTTTAATCACTTTTAAGTTCCAGAGTCATTAAATAAACATATGTCTGTCTGAAATCAGAACAAAAATTTTATACTTTGAAAGCTAATAAAAATATTTATGTGTAGTATGATAGGGTTGATGAAAGGGGGAAATCTGAACAGTTTTGGACAGGAAAAAACAGAAAGCATGAGGAGGGTTTAGGTGCCATAAAGTGCATTTACTTTGTTTGACTAGAGCAAGAAAGTAATAGAAGATGACACTGAAACTTGGTAAAAAGCTATTTTTAAACTGAATTTAATTAACTTTGGGGAACCATTAAGTGATTTTGAGGTAGAGTATTGACCAACCAAAACTTTGTGTGTGTGTATGGTAATGGTTGTGTATAGAATAGATTAGTGAAAGGAAAGAGTAGAAGTGATATGATCGATAACAAATGCCATACTGGAGAACAGCAGTACTCCTTTCTGACATAAAATTAAGGAAATTTATTTTGGTTCTGGGGAATAGTAGATTAGAAATGGGTGACACATCTTAGATATAAAAACATGTTACTATCATATCTGTGTTGATTTTGTAATATGTGATTTTACTCAAGCCACGTTGAAATTATTATTATTATTTTGGTCTGATCCAAGGCTTCAGGTCAGAACGTTTCATTAATTTAACTGCTAGTGAAATCATTCTAAAATTTTCTCATCCAAGTCTCAAACTGTTAAATATGTAAGAAATCAAGTCCATGATAACTACATTCTTGTCTTTCATGACTTTAAAAATACAGTTCAGTTGTTGCTTTCCCTCCTTTCTCATTCTTCTTCTTTTCTTTTTTTTAAAGTATATTTTATTGATCATGTTGTTACAGTAGTTTCAATTTTTTCCCCTTCGCTCCCCTCTGCCCAGTACACCCCTTCCCTCCAGCAATCCCACCCCCCCTTACTTCATGTTCAAAGGCTGTGCATATATGTTCTTTGGTTTTACCCTTTCCTATATTATTCTTAACACCCTCCTGTCTAGTTTGTATTTACCAATTACGCTTTTTAATCCCTGCACCATTTCCCCATTCCTCCCCCAACCCCCTCACAGCTGATAACCTTCTGAATGATTCCCATACCTATGATTCTGACCCTATCCTGGTTTGCTTAGTGGGTTTTGTTTTTATTTTTTAGATTCAGTTGTTGATAATTGTGAATTCGTTGTCATTTTAATGTTCATAATTTTGACCTTTTTCTTAAATAAGTCCCTTTGACATTTCATATAATAATGGCTTGGTGATGATGAGCTCCTTTACCTTTACCTTGTCTGGGAAGCTCTTTATCTGCCTGTCATTCTAAATGATAGCTTTGCTGGATAGAGTAATCTTGGTTGTAGGTCCTTGCTTTTCATCACCTTGTATTCTTCTTGCCAGCCCTTTCTTGCCTGCAAAGTTTCTTTTGAGAAATCAGCTGCTAGTCTTATAGGCACCCCTTTGTAGGTAACTCTCTGCTTTTCTCTTGCTGCTTTTAAGATTCTCTCTTTATCTTGAACCTTTGGCATTTCAATTATGATATGTCATGGTGTGGTCCTTTTTGGGTCTAGCTTGTTTGGGATTCTCTGTGCTTCCTGGACTTGTATGTCTATTTCCTTCACCAAACATGGGAAGTTTGCTTTCAACGTGGTGAAACAGGTCACCCTGTATGGACAAATACCTAAGGCTCCGCCCCTTACAATGTAGCAGAGGCAAACAAACACAAGATCTTGCCTGTCAAAGTGAGGAGACAGAGAAGTATGGCCCAAAAGGGGTAACAGATCAAGGTTCCAGTGGGAGAACCAAGCAATGAGGAGAGAGCCAACCTAACAAATGAGGGTGTAGCCAACCTTACAGTCGCAGAGTTCAAAACACTGGTGATAAAGATGCTCACAGGCTTGACAAATATGCTTGAGTATGGCAAATGCATAAGGAAAGAAGTGAAGACTATGCTAAGTGAAACGAAGGAACATCTACACAAAACCAATGGTGAATGGAAGGAAACCAGGGTTCAAATCAATGATTTGGAACATAAGGAGGAAAACAACAGTCAACCAGTACAGAATGAGGAAACACGAATTGAAAAAAAATGAGAAAAGCCTTGGGAACCTCTGGGACAACTTTAAGCATGCCAACATCCAAACCATAGCCAGAAGGAGAATAGGAAGAGCAAGAAATTGAAAACTTTTGTGAGGAAATAATGAAAGCAAACTCATTCTTTTTCTAAGCTGAATCTTTCTTACTTTCTTTTGTTTACATTTTTTTGTTTTACTATTATTATTTTTTGTTAATAAGATTTCATGATTCTTAACTGATTGTATTTATCTTTTAAGTTTATTACCAAGAAAAATTCAAGCCATCTGAAAATATGCAGCTATTGTTATAAGGTAACATTTCTCAGTTCGGGTGCCCTTTCTCAAGTTACAATATAAATCTATCTCTTTTTATAAATTGATAGCTATTTAATGTCTATTATGTTATCAATTACATTGGAGTAC
The DNA here is from genome assembly GCF_987537825.1 of Furipterus horrens. Taxonomy (NCBI): domain Eukaryota; kingdom Metazoa; phylum Chordata; class Mammalia; order Chiroptera; family Furipteridae; genus Furipterus; species Furipterus horrens. The sequence continues at coordinate 29,297,266 of NW_028327174.1, forward strand.
AAAGGGAAATAAGAAAATATCAAAGGCAAAACATTGATTATGCAGAGAAGGAGATAGACACATACATGTTATTGTAATGTGCCATAAAAGTTATAATGAGGAATTAAGAAAATGCTGAGGAAATATAGAAATGGGAATACCAAACTCTCCCAGGAGATGCCAGCAAAGACTTGACAGAGGATTTGATCTCATCTTAAAATACTATGGCAAATTCATGAAGCAGAGATAGGTTAGGATACACACAAAGAAAACAGGATGTGTAACTGTGTAAAAGTCCTTGACAAAAAAATTATGGATAATTTTGGAAATGATAAAAGTTCAGTGGTCATATAGCATGTAGAGCCTCAAAAGGCTTGTCCAGAAGAGAAGCTGAAGTTGAAGATATGGTTAGATTGAGGAGGGTCTTATAGTTGGCCTTGGACTTAATCCTCATTGATACAGAACTAATAGAAATCTGAAGAGTAGAGTAACATGATCATATTTTTAAAAGGCAGATAACCCCAGAATCCATTTTGAAACTTAATTAAGTATAAAAGATTAGTAAAAGCATATCAATTAGGAAGCCTTTAGAACAGGCTAAGTAAAATATCATGCATATATTAAGGGAAGGAGATATTTAAAATGAGGGAAGGATATGAAAAAGAAGAAATGTGTTGTCAGAGACAGAATGTTAACACTTCTTGGATGCATAGGAAACAAGGGAGTATAACTTCCAGGCTGCTTCTGGGATTTTTAGATTGAAGGGGACTTCTTAGAGCTAGTCTTTTTTATTCAATACAAAGAGGTAAACATAAATGTAATGTGGGTAGAAAAAAATGAACTCTTAATGGAACACAGGCTTGCAAACTTTGCACAAAAGAGACACACATTAAGTAGTTATAAATACATCTCTAAGTTGGGGCAAGATAGAGATTTTAGAGCCATTAGTGTCATGATGGAAGCAGGAAACTGGTTGAGAGCCATGACAGGAAGCAATATTTATTACTAGCTTGTATTATTTTCATAGTTTGTGCCAAAACTATGATTAAAATTCTCCCCTAATACCTTGGCAGCTTTTACAAAATTAACAATTAGCAGTAACATTAGTAGATCATTTAAAAAGTTTAAATAAATTATTTCACTGGGTTTCCATTAATTATACACAATTTTCCTCAAAGGTTTCTAACACTGGACATGATTCCCCTTACAGAACCATTATAGACTCTCCTCTGAATGAAATTTCCTGCTTATGCATTTAGTTATAATACCCTTGATTTCCTCAATTTTCATTTTCAACAAATTTTCTACTATCACTTTGAAACTTCTAGTTTATAATTTGCAGTGTTCTCTGAATTTATTTTATGCATGGTCTATAGAAAAGGAATGTCTTTCAAAGTGAATTTTTTTAGTAGCAGTTATATACTTCATACTAATTCACACCCATATACTCACCTTATTCCTCTTAGAGTGATTATAAACAATGCACTTGGCTTGAATTAAGGATTCTGAACATGGCACTGAACAAACTTAAAGTAGAAGGCCCATGTAGGAATTATAAATACCACTTTACATTTATTACTATCTTCCTCTCAACAATTGAGTTTATACATGTCAGTTTAGTCAGTGAGGTACTGACTAAGAGCTACCAACTTGGGGTTGAATTTGAACTCCACCACTTACTTCCTATGTGATTTGTGGAAGTTACTTATTCAGCCTCTCTAAGCGGGAATTTACTATATGTAAGTGTGGATACTCTTTGAGATGTCCATACAAGGTGGCATTTTTCTTAGAAGTTATTTAGTTTTGTTATTTAGAAGCAAATGGATTAATTTTGAAGCCTAATTATTTTTTTCTTATCAATTTCTAGTTTAATTCCACTGTGTGCTTGTTTTATATTCCTGCATATTGTGAGTTTTAGTAAATGTCTTGTGTGTACCTGAAAAGAATACATGTTCTGTCATTTTTTTGGTTCAAGGTTTCACATTTATCTCAGGTTTGATAGCATATTTCAGACCCTCTATAATTTTTTTTATTGAGATGACAGTCACAATTAACCATTTTAAAATGTATAATTTAGTTGCATTTAGTGCATTCACATGCTGCGCACCTATCAATTCTCTCTAATTTTAAAACTTTTTCAGTGCTCCAGAAGATCACCCTGCACCTATTAATTAATCACTTCACATTCCCAACTTTCCCCATGTCCTGATAAATACTAATCTTTCTGTCTCCATATATTTACTTATGCTGGATATGTCATATAAATGGAATCAAACAAAGTGTGATATTTTCTGTCTAGCTTCTTTCACTTGACATAATATGTTTAATGTTCATTCAGGTGGGATCATCCGTATTGTATTTTTTATAACTGAATGCTATTTTATTTACAAATGTACTACAAGTTATTTAGTCATTCATCCATTGGTGGGTGTTCTAATTATCTATTCCTTCTGGTTATTATGAATAATGTGAATAATGCTGCTAATAGTATATATGAATTGTGTTGAACAATAAGAAGAGAGAAATTCTAGAGGTGAAAATTACAATAGAAGGAAACTTCACTGAAGGAGTTCAGTGGCAGATTTGAACAGGCAGAAGATCAAATCAGTGAGTGTAAAGACAGGGCAATTGAATTTATCCAGCCTGAGAAGAAAGAAAAAAGAATAAAGAAAAGTCAACAGAACCTGAAGGACCTATGGGATATCATCAAGTGTGCTAACATATGCATCATGAAAATTACAGAAGAAAAAGAGTTAGAAAGAGGCAGAAAAATATTTGATAATGGCCAAAAATTTCCCAAATTTGATGAAACATATGAATATACATACCTAAGAAATTCAATGAACTCCAAGAAGGATAAACTCAAGGAGAGCACACTGCGACATGTTCTAGTGAGTTGTTGAAAGACAAAAAAATCATGAAAGCAGCAAGAGAGAAGTGACTCATATTAAACCAGGAATCCTCAATAAAATCAACAAGTAATTTTGAAATTCAGAAACATGGAAGCCAGAAGTCAGTGGGATGATATATTTAAAAGAAGCAAACAAAAACTGTCAACCAATAATTCTGTATCTATAAGACTATACTTCAAGAATAAGGAGAAATTAAGACATTTTTTTAATAAACAAACCTGAGGAAATTTGTTACCAGTAGGCCTGTCCTATAAGACATACTAAAAGCAATTCATCAGATTGAAATAAAAGGACACTAGGCAGTAACTTTAAGCCATATGAAAAACCAAAAGATATTGGTAAAAGAAGTTACATAGGTAAATAGAAAAGCCAGTATTGTTGTACTTTGGATTTTAACTTCTTTTTCTTTTGTGCAATTCAAAAGGTAAATGCATAAAGCAATAATTATATATCTATTTTAATGGGCACATTGTATAAAAATGTAACCTGTGATTATAACAATATAAAGGGAGAGGGTCTAAGATGTATAAGAGTTGAAAGTTTATATCCTATTATAACAAAGTTTGTAATATAAAACTATGTTATAAATTTAAGATGTTAATTGTTATATGCAAAGTAAAGAAATAACTATAAAATGTACAGAAAAAGAAATAAGACCAAATGGTACACTACATTTATAAAAAGGAACAAAAACATATAAACTATACAGAAAACAAATAACTAAAAGGAAGAAGTAAATTTTTCCTTAGTAATTATTTTAAATGTAGACAGATTAAGCTTTTCAATTAAAAGTCAGAGATTGGCAGAATAAATTTTTGAAAACATGACATCTCCTTTAGCATAATACTTTCATGATCCATCCATGTTGTCAAACATGGCAAAATTTTATTTTTTTATGGTTGAGTAGTATTCCGTTGTATATATGTACCAAATCTTCTTTGTCCAATCATTGGTCCAAGGACACTTACGTTGTTTCCATGTCTTGACTATTGTTAATAATACTGCAATAAAAATAGGGGTGCTTCGCCGTTGACTGGAGACAGCCAACTGACCTGGAGTCTGCACGATCCTTCCCCATGTGGGAAGGCCACCCTCCCCTTCACACTCCCACTCTTATTAGGGTTTTCTGGACCCAAGGGTAGGTAGGACGACGACCATGTCCAGCTTGAAGCAGCTAGAGGAGCTTGAGACCTTCGCCCATTGTCCTTTACAAGATTACAAAGGGTCCTAATATTTGAGAGGGGGGGGATAGTTAATTTTTACGAACCAGGAGTATGGACTTGGGGGAGATTGCTGGGGGAGGGGGATGCTGGGTAGAGGGGAGCAAGGGGGAGAAAATTGGAACTGTTGTAACAATATAATCAATAATAAAAAAAAGAGAGAACTTTAAAAAAAATAGGGGTGCTTATATCTTCATGAATAAGTGTTTTTAAATTTGGGGGGTTGTATATCTTATTTATAGTTCATCCTTTTGCTTAAGTGATCTGTGTCTATAGTTAAAGTATGTTTCTTACAAACAGAATGTAGTAGGGTCTTACTTACTTATTTTTTTATTTAGTCTGACAATTGCTACGTTTAAAAATTTTTTTACAAGATTTCATTTATTTATTTTTCGAGAGAGAGGAAGGGAGAGAGAAAGAAAAGGAGAGAAACATAGGTGTGCCAGAGAAACATTGATTAGTTGCCTCTCACATGCCCCCCAGAAGGGGGCCTGGCTCACATCCCAGGCATGTACCCTGAGGGAGTCAAACCAGTGACTTTCTGGTTTGCAGGATGACACCCAATCTACTGAGTCACACCAGTCAGGGCCAATTCTACCTTTTAATTGGGATATTCAACTTTATATATTTAATGTAATGATTGAAATGATGGGCTTAAATATATCCTATTGTTGTTTTCTATTTTTTTATGTGTTATTTTTGCTCTATTTTTCTTTGGTATGATTATTTTGTAATATCATGTTTTATTTCTTCTATTGTCTTTTTAGATATACCCCTTTGTTTTAGTTTTTCAAATTGTTATTTAGGAATTACAGTATGTATTCTTATTACAATTTACATCAAATTAACATTTTAACACTCTGTGTTTAAGGTAAGAACTTTAAAACAATATAATTCTAATCACTTCCCTCTATCCTTTCCTTGTGTTAGTCTTGCTACATATTTTACTTCTGCATATGTTTGTTGTGCGATTTCATCAGGAATTGATGTTAGACTTTTATCAGATCTCTTTATAGGTCTTTTGATATTATTCTATAGATTTTCTACTTTAATTAAAATTGTGTTTTAGATAATAAACCAACTTTGCATTCCTGGATTACAGAGAGTCATGGTGTCTTACACTTTTCTATTCAAGGTAGACAAAAGTAGGTTTACAGTGTGTTTATGGAAAATAATACAATAATTAATAAATAATAATGTAAGAATAAACTGTTTTCCACACTCACAACTGTAAAGCTATATTGCCTCACCTTGTATAATTGACTTTTATTTGGTATTATTTTGCTAAATAGTTTTGCCTCTATGCTTATAAAAGATACTGTTAGGCACTTTTCTTCTTTCCTGATGTTGATGTTTTTGTCATGTTTTAGTGCCTACTAAAGTGTTTTGGCTATGCTGTGACCTCAATTTTTTGGAAAAATTATCTATATAACTGGTATAAATATTTCCTTAAATGTTTGATAGACTTCACTAGTAAGTCATCAAGATCTAAACTCTTCCTCAGAGAAATATATTTAGTTGTTCTCTTTTATAAAACTTTATTTAAATTTATTGATTTTTTTATTTTGATATCAATTAGTAAGTAATGTCTTTCTGGAATTTTATTTCATCTATGCTGTTAAACTTGTTGGTATAAACTTATTCATAATATTACCTTAAACTCCTTTTGTTTCTGTTGGATCTATTGTAAAGTCTTATCCTTTTCCCCCTGATATTGATACCTATGTGTTTTATTTTATTTTATTTTATTTTATTTTTTACTTTGATGGTTCTAGTTAAAGGTTTATGAGTTTTGTTGATTATTTCAAAGTTACAACTTTGAGTTCCACTGCTTTCTTTTTTATTTGTATTTAAAATTTTATTAATTAATGTTCGGATTGCTATTTTTCCTTTTATTTCCTTATTTCTTTTCTAGTTTCTTAGTTGAAAGAGCAAGTAATTATTTTTGAGATTTTTTTCTAGTAAAATAGCTAAAGCCATAACTTTTCTCTAAGCAGTTTTTTTTTAATTTCCACAAATTTTGATTTGTTGTGCTTTTAGTTTCAACAAATTCAAGCTATTTTTTAATGTCCCTTGTTATTTCTTGTTGGAACCATGAATGATTCAGAGCTGTTTTGTTTACTATTTGTTCTGTTTAACTTTTTAGGTCTTTTTTTTTTTTTTACCTTTTTATTGAATTTATTGGGGACATTGGTTAATAAAATTTTTAAGCATATTTTATTGATTATGTTGTTACAGTAGTCCCAACTTTTCCCCCTTTGCTCCCCTCTGCCCAGTACCCCCCCTCCCACCAACAATCCCACACCCCTTAGTTCATGTCTATGGGTCATGCATATAAGTTCTTTGGCTTCATCCTTTCCTATATTATTCTTAACACCCCCCTGTCTAGTTTGTACCAACTGATTATGCTTCTTAGTCCCTGCACCATTTGCCCATTTCTCCCCCTCCCCCCTTCCAGCTGATAACCCTCCAAGTGATCCCCATACCTATGATTCTGTTCCTATTCTGGTTTGCTTAGTTGGATTTTGTTTTTATTTTTTAGATTCAGTTGTTGATAGTTGTGAGTTTGTTGTCATTTAATGTTCATAGTTTTGATCTTCTTTTTCTTAAGTAAGTCCCTTTGACATTTCACATAATAATGGCTTAGTGATGATGAACTCCTTTATCTTCACCTTGTCTGGGAAGCACTTTATCTGCCCTTCTATTCCAAATGATAGCCTTGCTGGATAGAGTAATCTTGGTTGTAGGTTGCTTTTCATAACATTGAATATTGCTTGCCAGTCCCTTCCTGCCTGCAAAGTGTCCTCTGAGAAATCAGCTGATAGTCCTACAGGCACCTCCCTGTAGGCAAATCTCTGTCTCTCTCTTGCTGCCCCCAGGACTCTCTCTTTATCTTTCATCTTAGGCATCTCAGTCATTATTCATCCTGGTGTGGTTGTGGTCCCCTCTGGGTCCAGCTCGCCGGGACCCTCCGTGCTTCCCGGACCTGTATGTCCATCTTCTTCACAAAATTTGGGAAGGTTTTCTCATTTTTTTCAATTCTTGCTTCCTCATTCTGCACTGGTTGACTGTTTGTTTGTTTTTTCTTCCTTATGTCCCAAATCATTGATTTGAACCCTGGTTTCCTTCCCTTCATCATTGGTTTTGTGTGGATTTTCCTTCATTTCACTTAGCATAGCCTTCACTTCTCTTATGCATTTGCCATACTCAAGCATATCTGTCAAGCCTGTGAGTATCTTTATTACCAGTGCTTTGAATTCTGTGTCTGTTAGGTTGTCTATCTCCTCATCTGTTAGGTTGGCTATCTCCTTATCTGTTAGATTGGCTATCTCCTCATCACTTAGTTCTCCCACTGGAACCTTGATCCGTTTCCCTTTTAGGGACATACTTCTTTGTCTTCTCATCCTTACAGGCTCCTGTGTTTTTTGCCTCCGCGTCCCAGGTAGAGCTATCATTCCTGTTATGTTGTAAGGGGCAGAGTCTTAGGGATTCATCAGTACAGGGTGACCCATTTCACCACGTTGTGGTGCTGTATGTGGGGGAGGGGTCTGAGAGGGAACAATGTCACCTGACCAACACTGTCCCCCCTCCCAGGCACCTCTCCAGCTGCTACCCTGGCAGTCGTTCCCAGAGTGGGTGTGTCTTCGGACATTCTAAGACCATGGGGGATGTGCCAAGACCAGCAGTTTCTGCGTCCACCCCAACCCCCACTGGTCTGCACAGTCAGAAGCAATGAGGCTTGATTTTCCCTGGTGCTGGGACGGTGGACTTTGAGGTCCGGTGAGGAGCTAGGAATGCTCCCCAGGTGTCCCTCCTGACTTTTTAAAACATGTGACTGAGCTTTCTGCTAGCCTGCTACTGCTGCCACCGCTGCTGCTGGCACCACACCGTGTCCTCTCTGCCCTGGCTCTGCCCCTCCTACCTGTCTGGATGAGTATTTCTTCTTTATATCTTTGTTTGTTGGACTTCCATGCAGTTACATTTTCTGGAACTTCTGGTTGTTTCTAGTTTTGAGGTAGTTGTATTCCTTCTTAGTTGTGGAGGTAGACCTAGCGTGTCTGTCTACGCCTCTATCTTGGCCAGAAGTTGGTTAATATATTATATAAGCTTCAGGTGTACAATTCTGTACTATGTCATCTTTATATTGTATTGTATGTTCACCACCCTAAGTCAAAATTTGAATACTTACATATAGGTATACCTGTTATCTTAGGTTAATTTTTCTTATGTAAGTATTAGACTTTTTGTGTGTGTGGAGATGAAACCAAGAACAAAGGTGAGAAGAAATAAGATTTTATGCTAGTGAGCAATTAGTGGCTGCTGACGATTTGAGATGAGTAGCATTGAGGGGATTAGAGCTGGTGGGGGAGCTCTGTGTCAGATCTACACTGATTGTGTCAGATCTATACTTATTGATATATAATTATAATCTTTAAAAAATCAATGGGAAAAAATCACCCAAAAAGTTAACTTCTGAGGAGTATGTCATGAGCAGAAGAAGGATCTTTTATTGCTTAATGTGATTTTAGTAGTGACATTATGGGTAATTTTTACATTTTTTTGTTAGAAAAATTTTAAAGATTTGTTAGATTAAATAAATTATTTTATAGATCTATAATGGAATCCCTTGTTGCCATAAAAATGTAATATGGAAAAGATTACTTAATTATCTTTTAAAAATACTTATGATATATTAAATTAAAATATTAAACAGTATATAAATAAAATAATTGAGAATGTAGTAGATAGTTTGGAATTTTAAATACAATTTTCTTGAATTGTGTTCTATTCATACCTGACCATGAAAATTAGGTAATTGAAAAGTATGATGAGAAAGAAAGTAATAGATGATACATAAGGGAAAACACGTGATTTAGATGAGACAAAATGTATAGCTATCATAAATAAAATATATTTCAGAAAAATAATTCTATATAAAAACCTTGTGGGAAAAGCCCTAGTTTTGAACACTGACAAATATGTTCAATCTTCCCACTGCCATATAGAAATTAATTTTTTTTTGCGTTCCCATTTTTTACTATTAATAAAAATATTTTAATTGGATTTTATTATGGTTAACAATAAGAATAAATTCAAAAGGCTTTGAAAAGATGGAAGTGGTAAGGATGCAATGATAAAAGAGAACGCTAAAAGTACTTTGATGGTAGAAAATGAAGAAAATTTGCTTACACAACTGTTGTCTTTTTCAATTTTAATTTCTTTATTGTTTGGTAATTGGTTATTACTCTCACTACTTCTGCTCTCTAGAAACTCAAAGAAGAATCCCAGGATTCAAAGCTAAGCCTCAATATTTACAAAAGTAATGAGTCTGCCCACCGTGGAAAGTCAAGTGTTCTTACTGTTTGGTATTGCTAACCTCAAACCTAACCTAAAGGGACACCTTTCTTGGGGGATAACAGTTCATTTGTCTTCATGCTAACTCTATCAAGGAATTTTCCTGTGCAGAGAACAGCTAGTTGCACTAAGCTCTGTATGTGCAGTGTTTTTTATGTAGTGCACTGACAGCCAGTAACTGAACCTAATCCGTCAAACTCATTTCACCTAAGACCTCAAGTATAACTCCAATTCTGATCCTTAAGGTAAAGGTGTCACTGAAGTACTTAGTTCCTGACCTTTTGTTTTTCAACATATAGTACTCTGAGGTTTGGGCAGGGAAATGTATGCTTCTCTTTTTACTGAAAAATATAATCATTACTTTTGGGTGTTTCATTTAAAAATATGATGTTTGCCCTATAATTTTATTATAACATGTGTGATATTACTCAAGTCTTTTATAGAATTGTTCCTTTGCAATAGGTAGGTTTACAATTACAGTTTATTACAGAATATTGCATTATTCTTCATATGATTAAAAACATCAAGTATTTTAATTTTGTCTAAATTTCAGAAATTAACCATAAGAATTTAGATGTATAGCACTGATCTGTAAAAAAATTCAATTCTAATTGTGCCACGTATTTTTAAAACATTTCTTATTAGAAATGTGGTTAATACTTTCTCATTATTATTTCTGCCACCCATACAAATTTCTAAGTATTGAGAAAGCACTAAAACAAGCATATAAGAACTATTTCTGCACCACATGTTTGTTGAATGATGTGTTTTCTGAGGAACAGCGACCATTTACAAATCTATAAGATTTTCACTAATATTTGCTCTGTAAATAGGCACTATGGAACAACTAAAAGAATGTATAAAAAATGTTAAAACCTAAGCTGCACTTTTCAGTGAGTTAGCTGAGGTTTTTCTGTTTTTAATGATCCTGTTCAGAATGGTAAAATGCCTACTAGTATAACTGATTACTATTTTATGTCAGGGGGTTAATAACAACTTAGACAGGAAACATAACTTTTGGTCAATGTCTAAGTGTCTTTAAAAAAATGGCATCATATTACAACAGAATCTTGTATTAGTTTTACTTTTAATACTCAAAACCACATGATAGAACACTTTGACATTCAAAATTAGTCTCTAATACTGCTTCAAAGTAAATGAGAGTGGCAAACATCCTCAGATTCAATTTTTAGAAGTTTTGTTTTTTTTAAAAAGACATGACTTTAACTAATATAAATCATGTCACAAAATGCTGTCTAGTTAAATTTCTTGAATTTATTACTTTTTGATTTTTAAAGGAAACAAGATATTTTATTTAAGGTTTATGGAAGAAGTATTTTTTTTCTCTTGATGATATGTCAATCTCTAAAAAGCATGAATTTTATATGGTTGCCAAAACTTTAGCATAATGATTAAAGAACAGAAGTAAGTCTCAGACAGTAATATTTGACCATAGTCTAACTTTCTAACAAATTACATTATGATTATTACTTTTATCATCAAATGTCAGCTATAATTTATTTTAATATCTTTAACATGAGATGGAAATAAGTGTTTGCAGAAAGCCAAATTTAAATTATGAATGTGCAAGTTCTTATCACATTGGTATATCCAAAGTTAGCATCCTATTTAAAGTAGACATAAATATAATAGAAGTATGTATACATTTTCTCCAATATGTGGGTCAATTTGAAAAATAGTAAGGATTTAAATAGACATCCACTATCTAATGAGACAAGTAAGTTAAAGCAAAAAATCTTTGAACACAATCAGGCTTATAAGGAAGATGAAAATGTTCTTATTATGTTACATGACTTGAAAAGTCCCCCAAACCATAGGCTCAGTACAATTTTCTTTATCTTAAATAATGTTTGAATGCCATCTCCTCAATGATTATTCTCTCACACTGTCCTGACAACTCCATCTTATTTTGCTTGATCTCTGCACCACAGGAGAATAAAAACACCTGCCTCCCTAAACAAATAAACTCTGGCTTTGGCTTCTTGATGGTCCCTCAAGAGAATTAAAATAAATAATTCAGTCATTAGTTAGTTCTTTTTATTATGGTAAGTATCATACATATCTTTATTATGATAGAATATTAGTTTAAATTATCTTCTATAGAAATATGTACCTTTACATTCTTCCTCAAAATAATAGTTTTCTAAATGGCATTTTTCAGATTTTTTTCACTGTAGTTTTACCTGGTTAGGTAGTCTCAACTTTTGGTCCTAATCAGGCTTATTCATAAATTGACTACATGATTTTTTAAGATATTTTAAAGGCAGTGAGGAAAGACCTTATTGGCCCCAAATATCTTGTTCACTATTCGCTATGATCCTTGTGATTCTCATTTATGAATTTCTTTCAGTGGATTAAAGCCATGTTTCCTTGAGAATGACTTACCATCATTACATATCTATAATATCAATGAATAGGTATTGAAATCCTTTTTGTAGCAAACACAGAACTGGGGAAAACCAAGAAGAAATAACACTGTTCCTGTCCAAGTTCATCTAACTCATATTAACATGTTTTTAAAAGTCATGAAGTAATAGTGTATCTGAGGGACTGAATTAAAAAATCATTTTTTTTCTAAGAAAATACCAGTCAAACTTCGGTTCTTGAACATCTCCCATATCTAACAATTCCATTCTCAGCCAAGTTGTTCATGGAAAAAGTATATCCATTGTGGAACAAAACTTCAGTTCTGACAACCCGATAACCCTTTCATGCTGATATTTGTATGATCAGCCATGTGCCTCTCAGGCAACAGACAAAGAAGAGAATGTCAAAGTAGGAGTATAATTTGGTTTTTGAACAAATCATTTCTCAAACAACCTGCCAGAACTAATTAAGTTCAAGAGCAGAGGTTTCACTGAAAAGAAATTAAGGAAGTAAATGGGTGAGGTACAGCAGTCTTTGAGTTCCATCTTCAGGATGATGGGCTTCGTCTTGTAGGTGACAGAATAACATTAAAACAGAAGAATAACAAGGGTAGGCTAGTAGTTCAGATCCATCATTTTAGCAACAATTCAGGGGAACAGATTACCAGAGGGCAAATCTGGAGTGTGGTAAGGATTGGTTAGGAGGCTATGGCATTAGTCCAACATTGAATAGGGCAGTGGGAACATGTAAGGAGGGAAGATGACAGATTTGAGGGATGAAAAGCCAGCCATGTTTTCTTTCCATCATTAAAATATAGTATAAATTGATTGTTTAAATTAGAGGAGCACAGGACAAGGAGAAGGGAAACTGTGCATGTAATAGAATAGTGGTGAAGATTAAATTAGTTAACATATATAGACATGGCTATAAACTGCTTGCTATCAACATCATCATCATCATCATCATCATCATCATCATCATCAGAAAGCAAGAAAGAGTAAAAATCTGAATGAGTTTCTGACCTCAACAGACAAGCATCAGTGGAGCGCTTCACTCATGGTCTGGACTCTTGAGACATGGATCTGCTAGAGGGACATGTGTTAAAAAGAGAAAGCATGTAAGCTTTGGACAAGTGGAAACTGGCAAGATAAAACCAGTGCATGAAGGGATCAGAGAGATCACAGCAGAAATAGGATGTGCTTCAAGTCATTTATATAGGAATAAAAAAAGGAGATGTTTGGATGAACCACAGCTTATACCTGTCCCCTAAATTGCAGCAGGATGCCTCAGAAACCCTGAAAATGTGTCATTGCATTCTGTCTTCTCCTGCCATGATCTGAATGTATACAAAGCATATTCAAAAGTATGTGGCTAGAAATCTATAGAAGTGCCACATGTACATTCCATCAGCATTTTGCTTTGCTCAAGGATTTTTGCTGGACCTAAAAAAAAAAAAAAAAATCTCTGATCTGTTTAGAAAGAGGATTTGCATTTGCAAATAGATTTGCAGGCAGATCCAACAAACAACACTTTGCCATTTGCAAATCCACTTGAAACATCTGGGTCCCAGTCTAGCCCCAAAATTCTTATGTAAGTGGACGCTCCTAGGATCATAGGTTGGGCAAGATTTTAAAAATCCAGATAAATGTTAAGTGATTTGCATAGCTTTTGTTTTGAAAGCACAACTTATCATGTTAACAAAATGAAAGAACAAACAGAAACTAAGCTTTTTCTGTTAAAAGATAATTAAATAAGTGAAATCAATAAAGAAACAACAATAAAAGCACCTTGACTTTGTTAACTGGAGAAAGACTGTGTGACATGTCAATGAAACAAGCTTGCTAATGAGATTTTTAATTTAAGACTTAAATTCCACCTATTCTCTTAATGGTAATAGAAATTGAAACAATGTATTGACTACCTATTTATTGTGGATCTGAAACTATATTCCTTATGTAACATTTCTATATTAAAATAAACCAGTGAGGCTCTTCCTTCGTTTAAAAAAAGAGTATTATAATACAGTCAATGTAAGATTTACTCAGGCTAAATTTACACTGTACTAGTAGACTATAAGAATTCCATTAATGCTCCATTGATATCATCAATGAAGAAAAAGGGAAAATGGATGCATTGCTTCTGCTCCACTCGGTCTGTAATGAAGCAGCATTATAGCCAGCTGCTGTCTTTTTAAACGGCTTTTTTTTCTCCAAGGCATCACTTAGTATATTACAAGAATTTCCAGAAAAATATATTTTGACCTTGTGGTTCTTCCCCTTTATTATTTGTATTTTTTTTTCAGAAACCATGGCCTTTTATTTGCTACTGTGGTGCTTTGTGGTAATTTGAAATGTGCAATGGAAATTTCAAGTGGAAGAGAAGAGTTTGAGATTGATTCTGCCAAATGCATCTGTGCCAACAAATCCTAATATTTTAGGAATGTTGTCCATTAGAATGTCCCTTTGGCTTTAGCAATTTGATGGGGAACTTGCTAAACAAGTGGAAATAATTATTTTTTTTTAATTTTCTTCGTTTGAAAAAAAAAAAAGTAAATGGAGCTTTTTACAGAGGCACAATTAATGTTTTGCCAAACTATCAAACCATGGTGATAAACTGGATTCCTGTCCAGTTAACCTGTTTGTTTCATCTGTTTGCATAACATTGTTTGTCATTACCAAATCTGTCATGCAGCAATCCACTCTGCTAAGGTGGCCTAAATGAACAGTCAGGTCTATAGAGGGTAGTTCATTCTGCGGTGTGTGTGTGTGTGTGTGTGTGTGTGTGTGTGTGTGTGTGTGTGTGTGTGATTTTGACCTCTTCCACACACCCATCCCAAAGGATAGGAAATATTTCAAAGCTAATATTTTTAAATAAGGGAACTTACACTTCTAAGATTACTATGCTCTGGGCAACCACATTAATAAGAAAAATGGAGACACATGCAAAGAAGCAAATATGCATATATAATGAAAGCTCTAAATGTCTGTAAAATAAAAAGAAATAAAAGCACTGCTTGAACAATGATTACACTTAAACTACCTTTTAAAAATGTAATCTCTAAAAGCTTAAGTTCTGGTTTTCCTATGATCTAAAAATATCCGACACACTATAGATATCCAAAATATACTTTCATAATTTTCAACCATAATTCCCCTGAATTCCTTAACTTTGCATTAATTGTTTATGGATATGACTTTTAGATGATCTAGCTTAAAATCAGGATATCTAATAATGATTCTTCTTTGACTCTTATCCACTAAACCTTTGGTTTTCTCCTACCTGTATCCTTTCAGTAAATGGTACCACCATTTACCTATCACCAACTCTAGTCACTTGGATGATGTCCTGGATTCCTTCTTCTTGCTTTACATCAAATCCGTAATCACCTTGACCTATTAATGTTCCATCTGACACAGTTCTCAGTTCTATTTATTATTTCTCACCATTCTGTCATTCTTTAAATTTAGATTCTCAGTACTTTTCCCTTTGATTATTGATTATTCCATTTGATTATACATCAAAAAGTTTACCTTTCTTAGTCTTGTGCATTTCTTTCTTACTCATTCTTTACACTATTATCAATTACCTCCTTTAAATTTCAAACTGACTGTGTCGCGCATTTGCTGTTAAAGATATCAGTGGTCTTCCATTATGTTAACATTAAATCAGAACTCTAGCTTATGTAATGTTCATTATCTACCTTCTGGCTTCTTCCCAGATGACCTTTTTCTTTACTCTTTTAGGTACCATACCACACTACTTGCAGTTAGGTCTTAAAATGTGTCATACTTTTCTTGCCTCTTTGTGTTTGTATATCTTACTCCCTATGCAGAGAATGTCCTTTGTCATCAGTAATCAGTTCCAATATTTCAATAGTCAACACAAGACACCTCTCCTTTATGAAGCATTCCCTGATATCCATGCTGTAGGTTTGGTTTCTACATAGCATCTGTACATACCTTTGGACTAACATTTATCATATCAGGCTTATTTACTTGTTTATTCCTCTAGAATGTGATCTTGTTGATGGTGGAGATTGTGTCTTAAATCTCTACTTGTAGCCACTATCTTTATGCTTGACTTTCTAAACTTATTCATTTATTCAATAAATGTGAGTTGAGTATTTATTATTTGTCAAGAATTATCCTAGTCATTGGAATAGGCAATGAACAAAACAAAGCCCCTATGTTATGGGTGGAATTATGTCTCCCAAGTTTCAAATAAACTTCTTTGGTTGGCAATACACTGTGCGTATCATCATTTGGAGGGAAGGTTAGTGGTATCCTCTAATGGGAGAGAACATGTGGGAGAATTGCACTTGCATTCTCCTGGACTCTGCCTCATGACCCTTAGCCAATTTTAATGTGTTCTTTCATTGTAATAAATTGTAACTATGAGTATAACAGCTTTCAGCCAGCTCACTGGTTTCTTTCAGCAAATAATCAAACCTGAATGTAGTGTTGGGAACCCCCAAATTTCCAGGTCATATCAGAAGTGAGTGTTTTGGGAGAGCCATAATTTTTTCAGAAGCTAATAAATGTAAGGGTCCATTAGATACTTGTGAGCATCCTTGTGCATGCCACAATACTCACAGTCTAACATAATGGCCAAAGAAATCTTTTAAAAATGTAAATCATTTTAGGTCGCTGCTCAAAACTCTCCAAATGTTAATATGAATTACAAAGGATATATTTGGGCAGAAGACTCTAAAAAGCCTTCCCTGAGAAACAAAAATCTATGCTGATGTCAGATAATTTTAACCAGATGAAGAAGAGGGTCACAGGCAGAAGAAACATGGTGTGCAGAGACTCTGAGTGGGGGAAACCTTGATACATTTAATAATATGAAACAACTGCTTCAGTAAAAAGAGAACAAAAACCAGAGATTATTGGAACCTAATTCTTACTGCTATATCTTTAATATCAAAAATTTATTTCCTATGCATTATAATTAATTTCAGAAAATCATATGTTTTAACAGGGAGAGGTAAAAATTAAGGAGTACATACCTGTGAATAGAAGGAAATATTTCCCAGATATTACTTATCTTCTCCATAGCAGACATATTTCACCACAACACTAGCCAGAGATCAGTGATATGTTTTTATTAGTTCACATATCAGTAGTATGTGAACCTAGTATGTTGGGGAATATAAGAAAATACAGTATGACTAGGGTAAGAGCAGCAGAGGATGGAGACTGGTCTAGAGGACAAGGTCACTCAAGTCCTCGGATCCTTTTCTGAGGACCTTGGACATAGCTGAGAGCAATTTGAAGAGCTATTGGAAGGCTTGAAGGGGAATGACATTGCAATGGCTTACGTTGTAAAGAATCACTGTGACTGCTATGTTGAAAATAGTTTGTAGAGAGTAGAACACAGGAAGAAACAAGGAAACCAGTTAGTATTTTTCAAATACTAATTTAAGTATTACTGTGAAGGTAACACCTACATTGATTAACATTAACAATCAGATTACTAGAGGAGATTACACTCAATAATGTGGGTGGGTCTACTCCAGCTGATGACCTTAAAGTACAAAAACTGAAATTTCACAAAGTATAAATAGAAGAAATTCTATTTCAAGATTGAAGCATTTACTGTGTGTGTGTGTGTGTGTGTGTATACACACACACACACACACTTACATATGTATGCACACATGTGTACCTACTCATATGTATGAACATACTGAGAGTTCTGTCCAGAAATTATTCAGCCACATAATATGAAAAATAGAGACATTTGTTGAAGAAGATACAAGATACAAAAAACATTATATATAGGAAAAGCCAGAAGTCACAGGGCACCAAATCTTGTTCATTGGTAGCAGTTTGAATCAAGTCATTAGCAACCGCAGCACCATGTTCCTTCCACTCTTGTAGCAGAAGCTGTAGAACAAACTTTGGCAAAACACATTTCATGCCAAGATCCTCCACCAAAACCTCAGACACAATAGTTTTTGGAATCTGCAGATCAGCTTCTAGTTCTAACACTGTCAGTCGCCAATCTTTCTTGATTTCAGCCTGTACTTGCTCAACATTCTCAGATGTTCTGCTTCTTGCTGGCCTTCCAGAACATGGATCCCATTCAACATATCCTTGACCATCTTTGAAGCATTTGTACCACACATTTATTTGTGCTGCACTCATTGCCTCATCCCCAAAAGCCTTCTGAATGATCTGAATATTTTCTGTAGAGTAATGTTCAAGCTTAACATAAAATTTGAAGAAGATTCATTCCTCTATTCATTCAGTCATTCAGAATGCAATGACCACACAGTACATATGCTCACTCAACAGCAACTACAACCCCTACTGTCTAGTACAGTGAAGTTGTCATTGTTCATGCATGCGCATTCCAGTTCACTCTCTTTGGCTGCCAGGTTATATCCATGTCATGCAAACCATTCTGTACTGTGTGGCTGTCACATTAAAAATGACTGAGCAAGTAAAACAACAAATCTAACTTTTCCCAAAACTAAAATCACCTTTGAAAGGGAAGAGATTTCAGACCTTCGATTAGATTCAGGAAAATATGATGGAGGAACTGATGGCTTTTCCAACAAAGGGTTTTGCAGAATGTTTTGAACAGTGAAAGAAATGCTGGGAGAACTGTAAGAGGTCCCAAGGTGCTTACTTTGAAGAGGATTAAGGTGTCATTGTCCTCTGTACAATGGTTCTTGTATCTTGTATCTTCTTTAATAAATGTTTCTATTTCTCTGAGTTTTTTTAGACAATTCTGACAGAAAAAGGAGGATACTACAATAATCCTTGAAAGATATAATGGTAGCTAAGAGCAGGATGATAATCACGTAGATAGTGAGAATCATATGATTTTGACTTTATTTGCTGGTACTGATGTCAACAGAAATTACTCTAGGTATCATCTTCCAAAGTAACCCATGTGAAGTCTGAGAAAAATTTACTATGACACAACAATTCCACCTTTTTTTTCTTGGACTGTGAAAGTTAGACAGTCTGGGTATTCTTTAGACTGTAATTTGAAAGACAGTCCATGTCTATACAGAATTGGTCATCGTCCTCCCAACCCCCTACTACCGCTGCATGAAAAGGAAAGGGAGGAGACTGAAGGTATAACCTAACCTAAAGGTGTCAACTGTTACTTATTAAACAAGAACCTGCATACATGATGTCAGTGATGTGATTAATCATTCTCTGGCCCAAAAAGGAGGTTGTTCATGTTGAAATTTTGATTTATGTGTGCTCTTGCATTATCTCTTACCCTAGCCACTTGCCAGCATGCACACTGTAATGAGTTTGGCATTTGTGCAGGACTTTAGAAACATTAAAGAATGAATCCCTCTAGAACATCTCCTGTATTACTATATCCTACACAATTTTTACGTAGAGAAAATAGAGACTATGTGTAATTTGAATCCTCATATTAAGTTAGTAAAGTAGAAGAGTAGAAATAATCAAATGTGTTCAAACAGTATTATATGGAATTAGTAAACATGCCTCATAGAGCCCAACTGGACACCACAGGTTTTAAAAAATGAAGATTCCAAACTTATCAAGGAAATTAGGAGGGTAAGCTGACCTTCACATGAGTTTTTCTTTTTTTATTTACTAATGTTAAAATTATCTAGTGTTTCATGTGGTTTAGCCATAATCCTTCAGCTTATATCATACTAGATATTTACTACTTTTTAATGAATCATAACTTATACATGAAGTTTGACTTCTTTTTAAAATGCTAAAAATATGAAATTTTAAAATTAAAAAATATCTACCTTGGATATGAAGTTAAAATTCTTTGCTCTACTCTTATGGTAAAATGCCTTGTAACTCCTGTATTTGACTTTGATCACCAAATACTAGTAAACATACCTATGTGTCTGAAGCTTTGCAAAGTTATGTCATAAACAAAAATATTACAGTAATAATCTGTGTGAAGATGGCAGCTGCTGAGATATTAAAATAGATTTTCTTTAAAAAACACCAAGTTCTTTCAAGCTGCTAACACACCTTGGAGTGCAGAGAAAATAAAATTTACATAGTCATAGCAGATAGAGTAAAAAACATAAGATTTTTATTGGGGAAAGAAAAAGAATCTTGGAGAATATGCTAATCTAGCCAAATTTGGACTTTGGCTTTGGATACATCTCAGATTTGGTGAGGAACAGCAGGGTAACTATGGGCAAAATAAAAGAAAAACAATAGACTACCTCTTTGAAGCATAGCTAAAGAGATAATTAATGATTCAGAAGTTGGGAAATAGTATCTAGAAAGGAAGATGGAGAGACAACCTTTTCCCTTCAAAGAGGAAACCATCTTTAAAACACTAAGAAACGACTTCCAGCCAAGATGGAGGCATAGACAGACATGCTGTGTCTCCCTCCACAACTAAGAAGGAATACAACTACCTCAAAACTAGAGACAACCAGAAGTTCCAGAAAATCAAAGTGCATGGAAGTCCAAAAAACAAAGATATAAAGAAGAAATACTCATCCAGACAGGTAGGAGGGACAGAGCCCAGATGGAGAGGACATTGCGTGGTGGTGGCAGCAGCGGCAACAGCAGCAGGCCGGTGAAAAGTGCAGTTACACGTTTTAAAAAGTCAGGAGGGACACCTGGGGAGTGTTCCCAGCTCCTCACAAGAGCAGTTCACTGTCCCAGCTCCGAGGAAAATCAACCAGAAGTTCCAGAAAATCAAACTGCATGGAAGTCCAGCAAACAAAGATATAAAGAAGAAATACTCATTTAGACAGATAGGAGGGGTGGAACCAGGGTGGAGAGGACACGGTGTTGTGGTGGCAGCAGCAGTGGCAGTGGCAGGCTTGTGGAAAGTGTAATCACACATTTCATAAAGTCAGGAGGGACACCTGGGGAGCATTCCCAGCTCCTCACTTGACCTAGGAGCTCACAGTCCCAGCAACAGGGAAAATCAAACTTCATTGCTTCTGACTGTGCAGATGAATGCGGGTTGGGGCAGAGGCAGAAACTGTTGGTCTCTCAGCAGAGTCTGCTTGCTTAAAGGGCCCCCATGGTCCTAGAACATCCACAGACCCACCCACTCTGTGAACAACAGCCAGGGCAGCAGCTAGAGGGGTGCCAGTCCAGTGCGGAAGTGGAAGAGGTACCTGGAAAAGGGGTGAGTGCTGAGCAGATGGCATTGTTCCCTCTTGGACCCCTCCCCCACATACCTCGCCACAACGTGGTGAAACAGGTCACCTTGTACTGAGGAATCCCTAAGGCTCCATCCCTTACAAAGTAACAGGAGCGACAGCTCTACCTGGAACGTGGAGGCAAACAAACATATGGGCATGTCAGAATGAGGAGACAGAGAAGTATGGCCCAAAAGGGGAAACGGATCAAGGTTCCAGTGGGAGAACTAAGCGATGAAGAGATAGCCAACCTAAGAGATGAGGAGATAGACAACCTAACAGATGAAGAATTTAAAACACAGGTGATAAAAATGTTCACAGGCCTGACAGATATGCTTGAGTATGGCAAACACATGAGAAGAAGTGAAGGTTATGCTAAGTGAAACAAAGGAAAATCCACACAAAACCAATGGTGAAGGGAAGGAAACTGGGGTTCAAATCAATAATTTGGAACATAAAGAAGAAAAAAAGAATCAACCATTGAAGAATGAGAAAGCAAGAATTGAAAAAGAATGAGGAAAACTTCCCAAATTTTGCAAAGGAGCTGGACATACAGGTCCGAGAAGAAAGCAGTAATCTTTTTGATTAAGTAGTAGAAACAGAATTGGCAAAATTAAAAGTTAATACAATAGAAAACATACAATAAAGAGAAACAAAAATGTCAAAAAATGCTTTTTTAAAACTGCTATTTAAATTGATTAACCCTCAGATTAGAACAATTATGATAAAAGTGACAAGGCTCAGGTAAACAATATCAAGAAAAAAGTGAGGGCATTTATCAACAGCCTAAGATAATAAAGATATATTAACATGATAAGATGAACAACCTTAAAGTAATAAGTTTACACCTTTATATAAGTAGGTGAATTTCCAGAAAAATATAATCATCCAAAAGTGATTCCAGAAGGAAAAGATATATAGATATGCATAAATACTAAGAAATTAAACAATTAATCAAAAGCCTTTCCATCAACAAAATGAAAAGACAGTCCACTAAATAGAAGAACATATTCACTGATACATTTGATAGGGGATTAATATCCAAAAGCTATGAAGTAATTATAAAACTCAACACCAAAAAATTTAATTAAAAAATGAGCAAAGAAACTAAATAGATTTTTTCTCCAAAGATGGCATACAGATGGCCAGTAGACATATAAAAAGATGCTCAATGTCACTAATCATCATAGATGCCAATTAAAATCACAATCAGATATGACCGCACACCTGTCAGAATGGGTATCATCAATAAATCAAAAAAAAACAAATGTTGGCAAGGATGTGGAGGAAGGGGAACACTCATAAATAGTTGGTGGGAATGCAGATTGGTGCAGCCTCTGTGGAAAGAAGTATGGAAAATACCTCAAAAATTAAAAATGGAACTGCCTTATAACCCAGAAATTTCACCTCTGGGAATATATCCGAAGAAACCCAAAACACCGATTCTGAAGGGTATATGCACCCCTATATTTATGGCAGCATTATTTACAGTAGCCAAGATCTGGAAGCAGCCCAAGTGCCCATCAGTAGATGAGTGGATAAAAAATGTTGTGGTACATTTACACAATGGAATACTACTAGGCCATAAAAAGAAGGAAATCTTACCCTTTGCAACAGCATAGATGGACATAGAGAACATTATGCTAAGTGAAATAAGCAGTCAGAGAAAGATAAATACCATATGATTTCACTCATATGTAGAATCTAATAAACAAAATGAACTAACAAGCAAACTACTGACAAAGTTATAGAGAGCAGACCGGGAGTTGTGGGGAGATGGCGGCTGGTAGGGGTGTGGGAAGGCTTGAGCAAAAAGAAAAAAGAAAACATAATCCTTTCAACAAAGAAACTGCAGTTCCAAATAGCTTCATTAATAGGTAGTGCCAGACATTCAGAGGAGAAGTAATTCTGTGCTCTCAAACTCTTTTGGAAAATAGAAATGACTATTTTCCACACTCATTTTATGAGGCAAGTATACTCAACAACAAACAAACGAACAAACAAACAAACAAAACCAAGCGTATTTCAGGAAAACTAAAATAATGCCATTTCACTTGTGAATATAGCTGCAAAACTCCTAAAGTTAATATTAGGTAACAAAATCAGAAATGCCATAAAAGAATGCTGCATCATGTCCTCTTTGGGCACTAACTACCTGGAGTTAGCATGAACCCACAGGTTTGAAGAGCACCGCCCCCAACAAGCCTGCCCTTACTGCGGACATCAGCAATGCTTTGGGAGTCCCAGGTTTTCCCAACTCACACTTCTGACTGACTGGCTCTAAATTCATGGACTTCTATGAACTCTCTCCCATTAGATAATTTGCTAGAACATCTCAAAGAATTCAAGAAAGTGCTATACTTAACAATTGCAGTTTTGTTATGAAGCGTGCTGATCAGGAGACCCAGGCAAGTGAAGAGACACACCGAACATACATGTAGCCTTTCCCCCTGGACCTGATGTTTTGTCACTCCAGCTACTGGACACTTTCTCTGGCTTATCTTTCTTGTCTTGGCATGAACCAGAAGAGTGGTGGAATAAATGGCAGAGACAACAATTCACTCCACTCTTTATCTTTCTCTTAGCCTGGCACTACAACATGGGGCATTTTATTT
This sequence comes from Furipterus horrens, assembly GCF_987537825.1. Taxonomy (NCBI): domain Eukaryota; kingdom Metazoa; phylum Chordata; class Mammalia; order Chiroptera; family Furipteridae; genus Furipterus; species Furipterus horrens. The sequence goes on from NW_028327174.1 coordinate 29,320,862, forward strand.
GTATCTACCTTGGAGGACTTGTATGCTCATTTTTGTAGCTAACTAATAACTAGATGAGGTCATTTTCTAAATGCATGTATACTAGTTCTCTTCTCCCATTCAAATTTTTTTAAGGAAGAAAGAGAAAGAAAGAAAGAAAGAAAGAAAGAAAGAAAGAAAGAAAGAAAGAAAGAAAGAAAGAAAGAAAGAAAGAAAGAAAGAAAGAAAGAAAGAGAAAGAAAAAAGAAGGAAGGAAGGAAGGAAGGAAGGAAGGAAGGAAGGAAGGAAGGAAGGAAGGAAGGAAAGAAGGAAGGAAGGACGAATGAAAGAAAAGAAAAGAAGAAAACTTTTTTACTAATGCAGGAAATTAGATTTAAAATAATTTCATCAAATAATATCTCTGAAATGCATCTATCATCTTCTATCTTATACTATATTTTGGTGAAATTTGTTGTTTTTTAATCTAGGAAGGGTTTATAACACATGTATTATAAATATATTCAAGAAAATTAAGTTTATACTTAAAGTCATTGTTTGCTGGTGCCACTTTTCTAAACCAGCCATTTTCATATCATATTAATATCATCTATTAAATATTTTAATAACCAATTGGCAGCATTTTCTTGCACTGATACTGAAATTTTCAATCATGTAGATAATTACATTTGACTTTTGATTGATTGCTTATTACCCAAAATATGCATTTCAAACATTGAAACCCTTTTAGTTATTTAGAAGATCTTTAGTATTTTCAATTGTCTGCTGTCAAGTACTTACACTGCATATTGTTGTACGCTCCAAATAATAGAAAATAAGAACAGACATGCAAACTGTAAACCTATAACTTACTTTGTTGATACAAAAGTATGATAACATACTGAATCATCCAGGAAGTCCATTAAGTAAAACTGGATTGCACATATTTTTAAATTGAAAATATGAGAATTCATCTACTGAAAACCCCCATGGGAAGTAACTATATGTCACAGGTGCCAAATTAGAAATCTCCAGGTTATAAGATCATAACCCCTAGAGGAATATTTATCTGTATGTTTACTTAATATCTAACAGCATGTGAAATTTATTTATTAATATGCCTGCAGGTTCTCTCTAATCCCACTTCTCAAAGATGCACACACATAGATAGAAAGCCAGGAGGGGGTGAATTGCCCTGCAACTGTTTCCATCTAAGCTGAAAAATATGGTTATAACGGGAAAAGCAGAAGTTGCTCTTCCTCTGACCTTGAACATTTACACACATCCAAAGTAAAATATGTGGACAAATTCTAAGGCTATCTTCTCCGTGGCATCTTTCTTGCACTACACCTCTTCCAATATAAGTTAGCATTGATCCCACTCTCTTTTCTTATTATTATTAACCTATAGGCCTTATTTGATTCTCCCTTCAATTATAGTTTATATGTATCCTTCTATTTCCTTTGAATGTTCTACATTGATAGAAATCTTGGTGTGATCATTTGTTTTAATACATGACACCTAGGAAAATGACTTTGTACATTGGCATCTACTAAATGTTTACTCAATGAATTTGGTTTGAATTGAACTCTATTTACATATGTGGAAACTTAAACACATTAGCTAATTATTAAGGTTAATGATATTAACAGGGAAGGGCAAACTTTAAAAAACAACTGGCCAAGAAATACATTTTAGAATGGGTTAGAATGAAATTTTCCAAAACATGTATTTTTCAGGAGAAGCTATGATACATGATTGTATTAAATACATTGTTATCTGACATAATTTTTTGTCCAAACAAATGAAAATATAGAATTGAAGCAACTGTCTGAATAATTTAAACCCAAAACACTTTGCTTCAATTTTTTATTTAGGGTATAACTATTGATCTGGCTTGAAACATCCAATGATTGCCTGGTGCTATACCTCATTTAGCATGTATGGACTTAGCTATAATGAAAGAAATCTGCTTGGGGCCATAACAGCTAGGCTGCATGCAATGCTAATACCAGCTATTTGTATAATGCTTTAGACTTATCATAAAAGTGTTTTTACATCAATTATTTCATTTGTTCCTCAGGTCGAGTGATTGGGGTCAGGGAAGTTTTGAGGTAGGTAGGAAAGTTATAACTCACATTTTGTAGTTATAAAAAAGAGGATTATACTTAGTATGTTTTTTTTGCAAATGCCTAAATATTTTGTAAGAAATCCTCCTGCATATATAAATCTAATTGTTTTAAATGAAGGTAAGGTTTGCTATATGTAAAACCTATTTGTATACAGATGGGATTTGCTATTCACCGAATGTCAACTAGGAGAGAGTACAAATTAGACTTTTATAGTCATTACTTTACAGGTATATGTAAATGTAACAAAGGTATATATAAAATAAAATTATTTCTTCTGATAAAAGGATAGAGGGCACTATACACAGAATAGGTGGCATTTTAATCTGAGTCTTATGAATTCAACAGTCAGAGAAATAGGCCATAAACAATAACTCTCAAATGTATAATTGTCCATCAGAATTGACAAACAGTCTGCAATGTGCTATAGCATAATAGTAAGTTACATGGTAGAAAATTATGAAAAATACAAATAACTATAAAAGTAGAACTGGACCAGATCATGAATAGCTTTGCAATCCAAGATAAATATTTTGCCTCTTCTTTTGTAGGCAATGAGGACACTTCTCTTTTCTTTTCTCTTTTCTTTTCTTTTCTTTTCTTTTCTTTTCTTTTCTTTTCTTTTCTTTTCTTTCCTCTTCTTTCCTCTTCTTTTCTTCCCTTTTCTTTTTGGTAGAAAGTTAGGAAACATTACTCTGAGAGAAGATGAGAAGGGTGTTGAGATTGAAATCTAAGGCAGTATGTTCCACATAACTCATAGTACACATTCAAAATGTGAAAATTTGCATGGTACCCTGGGCCTAACTGTCAAGACTGCTCCTTGCTCTTAACATCCTGCTTCCTGATGCCTGCTTGCCCCAGCTTCCCTGAAGACTGAGTGGATCACTATAATTTCTCTCACTGGAATCCATAGGCTTCCTCAGCAAAATGCCTGGTATTCCTCTTGAGAAATCTTGCCTTTAGAAAAAGAAGGAGAAAAGGAGTTAATGAAGGAGGATCGGTGAAGGGAAAAGAGAAGACAAAATCAGAAATAAAATGGGAGAATGTGTGTCATAAATCAAGAAGAAACTTATAAAGTGGGAGTGAACCAAGGGGGAGAAAAAGTTGACTACTGTTGAAAATCATATGGTAGTTTAATTTTTACAGTTACTATTGAAACAGCACAGCAGTTTCTCAAAAATTTAAAAATTGAACTACCATATGATCTAGTAATTTTATTCCTGGATATATATCTGAGGAGATTGAAACCAGTATCTCAAAGAGAAGCCTCCACACCCATGTTCACTGCAACATTATTTACAACAAACAACCCAAGCATTCCTCAGCAGATGAATAGATTACTACTACTCAGCCATGAGAAGGAAGGAAATCCTGCCATTTTCAACAACATGGATAAACCTTGAAGGCATTATGCTAAGTGAGAAAAGTCAGAAAGAGAGAGACAAATACTATGCAATCTCATTTATGTCTGGAATCTAAATAAAACCCTGTACTTGTCAAAACAGAGAGTAGAATGGTGGTGAGCAGGGGCTGATAAAGGAACTAGGGAGATGTTTAACTGTGCAAACTTACAACTAGTAGATAAATAAGTTCAAAATCTAATGCACAATGTAGTGATTATAGTCAGCAATAAACAAAATTTTTGAAACTAAGTTTTAACTATTCTTAGCACAAAAAAAATAAAAATATGTGACTTGATAAAGGTATTCTCTTGTGTTACTATAGTAATAATTTTCTAGTACATAAATATATCAAACCAACACACCATACACCTTAAACTTACACAGTGCTATATGTCAATTATATCTATTTATTTGTTTGTTTGCTTATTTATTTACTTTATTTTTAGAGAGAAGGGAAAGGAGAAAGAGAGGGAGAGAAACATCACTGTCTGGTTGCCTCTCACTCACGCCCCCAACTGGGGACCTGACATGCAACCTAGTAATGTGCCCTGACTGGGAATCGAACCAGCGACACTTGGCTCACAGGCCGATGCTTAATCCACTGAGCCACAGCAGCCAGGGCTCAATTATATCTTAATAAAACACACTTAAAAAAGAAATCTGAAATTATGTGGGAGCTATGAAGGAGACACTGGGTAAGACAACGTCATCCCTCACTTGTTAGAAATCAGTTTGAGTTCACAGAGGGGGTGTGGAAAGCAGATTAAGCAGCGACTGGAAGGTTCTGAAGTGGTGTGTGTGGTTTACTGTTCTGATAAGGACCTGGATGGAGGAAAAAGGAAAGTGATGGGCTAGAAGGAGAGCCAGGGCATTCTGGGAAATTGAAGAACTGAGTATGTGTTTAGATGGAGGAGAAGATATCCAAAGAGAGAATGGAACTGAAAATAGTAGAGAAAAATAATTGATGACGCAAAATTTGGAAAAATAAGAGAGAATATAAGCAAATTGTTTAAAAATACACTTTCCTTTTAATAGAATAGAGGAAAGTATTGATGTAGAGAGGAAGATTTTGAAAGGTACTGAATAATTGTGAGAATATTCTCACTCCGCAGCTTTGTTTTCTCTGTTAAAAAGTATTTCAGAAGGATGACTATCACTCAACAATTCCTATTTGGGAAAAGGACAGGTGACATGATAGAGTGAGTTAGGGTTAGTTGAATGTATAAATCGTGTTCTCAATACCATGCTCAACAATGTACTAGGTGCTGTAGGAGATTTAAAATGCACATACCATGATTGCAGTCCTCAAGGGAAAGACACAAACATACCAATAAAGATAAGAAATAGTTACGAGCTAAACTTATTTTCTGAAAAACATTTTTAAAAGTCTTATAAAAGAATTGGGGGAGGGGTTTGAAGAACTGAGAAAAACTTCATGCATCATTTGGATAAACAGAGATTCAGGTTATAGCAAGAAGCAGAGGCCAACATAAAGATGGCTTGCACACCAGTTGGGAGATCATCAGATAGTACAGGAAATGAGTGATGGGGACAGGTAGGCAACGTGACTGAATAAATAGGAAGGGACCAGAGTATGGATTGTCTTGAGGGAGGAGAAAGATTCATGGAGATTATTTAGGTATTTACATGCAGGATGGAGGAGATTGAGGAAATAAGAGAGGTACTAACATAATCAGCCAGGAAACTTGCAGCAAACCAGATGTGAGGCAATGCAAGAGTAATGCCAGAGCCAGAATGAAGAGAAAGAGATGAGTCTGAGAGATCTTCTGAAGGAAGATTTGCTAAAATAATGTGACAGATTGGGTATTGATTGAGAGAAAGAAAAGAATACACTGTGCTTTTAAGTTTTTACATCTGGGGAATAGAAATACGATCCTGGGGCTGAAATAGAAATGTGGGAGAAAGTAAGGCAGTTCTGGAGTGAAGATTATGAGATCAGTTTGGGGCTTTTTGAGGTTTGGAGGGGAGATAAAAGTGAAGGTGGTCATCAGGTTACGGGCATTTAAAGTCTATGATGGGAAAATATAGGGGTTTATAATTTAGATTCTCACCAAGAGATCATAAATGAAGCTTTGGAAGAGGACCAGCTCACAGACAAATTGTGTGAAGAAACAGAGAGCCAGAGAATTAAGATCTGAGTCTCAAGAGACACCTTCAGTTAAAAACTGAGAACAGGAATTTGAGCTTGATAAGGAAGCAGAGTGAATGATCAGAGAATGTGAGGAAATAATGAATGTTCTGAAACAAGTGAGGGAAGAAAACTTCAAAGGGTAGAAGATTTAATTGCAGAAACTATTGTGAAACAATAGAATGGATAAGTCTGCGGAATTTGATCTGACAAAAAAAAGATACTTTACAAACTTCCAGAGATTGGTTTTAGTGAAGTTGTAGGAGTAGAAGAGCATGAAGGCACAAGATGAAGAAACAGTCGTTGTATAAATATACTCAATTCTATCCAAAGGAAAGCATATTAGAATTTCTAACAGAATCTTGAGGAAAGTGCTTTGGTGATCACTGCAGAGATTGATGGAGAGTTGCTCTAGAGCTTACTGGCCCCTTACCCCCACAGTCACTCAGAACAGCTTCATTTGCATTGTGTGTTTGTGTGTGCATGCATGTACCTATGCTTGTGTGTATGTGTTCACACATCTACAAATTCAGGAGTTGCATATAATATTTTATGTGAAGAAGTCCTTCATGTTAAAATAAAATATAAAATGTAGTAATCTGCTCTAGAAGTTTGACAATTAAAAATTAAAATGTTACACGAGTGCTAAAAAGGATAGAGGGTGATATTAAAACAGGTTGTAAATAACTCCCAATACATTGGAGAAAACTGGCTGTGGATTTACACATCTCTCATTTTTAATTTTGGCTGCATGTGTGTGAGTTACATAAAGTCTCTTCATTTTTATTTAGTATTTTATTGATTATGCTATTACAGTTGTCCTTTTTCCCCCTTCAATCCCCTGCACCCAGCACCCCCTACTCCCTCAGGCAATCCCCACACCATTATTCATGTCCATGGGTTATATGTATAAGTTCTTTGGCTACTTTATTTCCTATACTGGACTTAACATCCCCATGGCTATTCTTTAACCACCTATTTATACTCCTTAATTCCCTCACCACTCATCCATTTCCCCACACCTCCTCCCATCTGGCAACCATCAAAACCCACTCCCTGTCCATGATTCTGTTTATGTTCCCCCTGTTTGCTTGTTTTTTAGATTAAATAGTTGATAGATATGCATTTTTTGGCATTTTATTTTTCATAGTTTAGATTTTCTTCTTTTACTTAAATAAGTTCCTTTAACATTTCATATAATAATAGTTTGGTGATGATGAGCTCCTTTATTTTTTTCTTGTTTGGAAAGCTGTTTATCTGCCCTTTGATTCTAAATGATATCTTTGCTGGGTAGAGCAATCTTGATTGTGTGTCCATGCTTTTCGTGACTTTGAATATTTCTTACCAATCCCTTCTGGCCTGAAAAGTTTCTTTTGAGAAATCAGCTGACAGTCTTATGGGAACTCCCCTGTAAGTAACTAATTGCTTTTCTCTTGCTGCTTTTAAGATTATCTCTTTATTGTTAACCTTTGGCATTTTAATTATGATATGTTTTGGGGTGGGCCTCTTTGCATCTCTCTTGTTTGGGACTCTCTGTGCTTCCTGGACTTGCATGTATATTTCATAATTTTTTCAAACAGATTTCCAATTTCTTGCTGTTTCTCTTCTTCTGGCACCCCTATGATGTGGATGTTGGACTTTTTGAAGTTGTCTCAGAGGTTGCTTTTACTATTGTCATTTTTTTGGGTTGTTTTTTCTTCCTGTTGTTCTGATTGGTTGTTTTTTGCTTCCTTGTGTTCCAAATCAGTTTCATCTACTCTATTGTTGTTTCCCTATAAATTGTTTTTATTTCAGTTAGTGTATCCTTCATTTATGACTAGATCTTCTTTATGCAGTTGAGGTCTTCTCTAAGTTCCTTGAGCATCCTTATAACCAGTGTTTTGCACTCTGCATCTGATAGATTGCTTATCTCCATTAATTTAGCTCTCTTTCCAGGATTTTGATCTGTTCTTTGATTTGGGTGATGTTTCTTTGTCTCCTCATTTTGGCACCCTCTGTGTGTTTGTTTCTCTGTATTAGGTAGAGTTTCTTTGACTCTGTGTCTTGGTAGTGTGGCCTAATGTAGTAGGTGTCTTGTAGGGTCTAGTGGCACAGCCTTCCCTGTCACTCAAGCTGGATACTCGAGGAGTGCCCTTTGTGTGGGCTGAGTATACCCTCCTCTAGTAGTTGAGCCTTGGTTGCTGTTGGCAGATCAATGGGTAGGATTTACCCAGACCAGTCAGCTGCAAGAATTGGCTGTGACCACTTACACCAACCTCCGCACTGTGTAGAGGATAAGCTGTGCAGGGGCAGAGTGGTGGTGCTCCAGTGTGGTCTGTAGCTGTCCATTGGATGCTCTGGCCCTGGGGTTTCCCAGGTGATGCAGGCCAAGGTCAGCCACCACCTGTGTTTTTCCCTGGGCCACCCTGCCTGAGCTATAAAACAATCTAGATGCCTGCTACTTGTGCTGGGCTTAGAGATTCCCAGGTGAACCCAAGCTGTGAATGAAGGCTGGCTGCTGCTAGTGCTGGGCTTGGGGCTCACTGAGGCCAGTTGTTGTCTGTTTGAGAGGATGTAGGGCGTTGTGAAGCATGAGCCAAAATTAGCCATTCTTTGGAAAAGCATGAACCAAGATCAGCCATTCATTGGAAAAGCAGCTTGGGTGGGCCTGTAAGTTGGGCAGGACAGGGTCTCTGGAGATTTCCAAGATAAGTCAAACAGTATAAGCCAGGTTAATAGAGTCTCAGATTTGGCACCAGACTTCCTGCTCAGTCTGGATGGATGTTTCTTTAATTCCGTAGTTGTCAGACTTCCATTCAACTTGATTTCCGATGATCCTGGGTGATGGTTGTCTATATTTTAGTTGTAATTTTGATGTTGTTGTGTGAAGAGGTAAGCTATGTCTGCCTATGCTGCCACCAGGAATGCCCATAACATCTCTTACCCTCAGTTTTCTCCTGTCTGAAATATATACAGTGGTATTCACTTCATGGTGTGGTTAGGTAGACAGAGGTAAACAAGTGTACTATTTTCTGTCTCTAATTCCCACTTTAGTGAGTATTGTTTTTCAAAACAATGTACTCATGTATACAAGAAATGAAACTTCATATTCTATATTAAACTCAATGTCCACCTTGAGCTCCCATTCCTATTGGCATAAAATTTAGTTTATCCATTTGAATATTTAGTTAAGTTAACTCAACAGGTCTATGTTTTCTCCAACTTTTCAGTTTTAAACCCAAGTAAGTTAATGATTTACCTTCTTACATATTCTCTTCAGTGTGGCATCTAATATTTCAAGGTTGCTTCTTGATTTCCTCATCAGGCACTTAGTTCTCAGTCATCTTGCGATCATTGGCATCCATTGGGATTTGTCCTCTGGCCTCCTCCTGCAGCCTTTTTTGCCTTCCCTGCAGGCACAGCTGACGTGTAAACATGTCCTCAGCACTTTCTGATATTGATGCTTGAATGTACCACTCTGCTTCTAGTGCTGTGTGGCATTTTCTCATCCTGACCAAGAGTCTCCTATCTGTTCACAAACTGTGTCTACCAGCTAAGATATATTTATCTTTTCAGGGTCATGTGAAAATATGAGTCTCTCTTGAAAACATGCTGTGGTTTGTATCTGTTTGAGGAATTGCACTGAGCCCCTAGGACCAGGCATCTCATGTCTAGTCATTTTTATGCCACCTTTCAGATTCAGCATTATGCACTTTCTCCTAAGACATAATGCTCTTGCAGTAAATTCTGCCCAAAACTTTACAAACCTAGCTGAGGTTTCTCTGCTTATTCCCTCTGAGAAACAACAGGAAAGAGGGGTAAAATTTCAGAGTCTCTTCAAAAACACACCAATGCTCAAAATCTGGCTCCTGCACTTCTTGGAGGGCCCTGAGTCTCCTCTGTCTCTCCTGCCAGTAGCATCGAGTGTGGAACATGGTAAAAGCCAGCTTGCCCCTGGTCATACATTTCTATCCTCAACCTGCATCTACAGTAGGTAAAATGACATTGGATATTTTTCTACCTTAGAAATCCCCTTATAATTGGGTTGTCAATGGTGCTAGTTGAGTCAGCTTGACAAAGACCTGTCAAGCTGCTCCTGCAAGGCTGAGGCCAAATTTGATGCCATGTTGGTGGCTCTGAAGTCTTCTTCTCTGGATATAGTTTTGTTTAGTTTGTTTTTTACATCAGGCTATTCACACAGGCATGACACAAGAAGAAATGAAAAATGAATAAATTTATATCTTGGAGCTTTGAAAAGTAATTACAGGTCACTGTAGGCACTGCTAGACCATCTTGCCCACCTGGTCCTGTCATCGTGGTGTTATTTGGTTCTTCTCCCAATATTCTTGGCATTGATATTCTAACCAGGTTGCTTAGTAAGCATTCAAATGGAACATCTCTACTGGGCTGCTTTTAATTTAGGCATGACTCCTTGTATAATCATTAGATACCAGAATGACTGAGAAAACTGCCTGAGCAGCTTCCCTCAGAAAGGGTCATGGAGAATAAGAGTTGCTCTAATGATTCCTTGCATAGTTGTGAAACTGTGGTCTTGGAAACCCTGGCACTGCACCACCCCCCCTATACTTCTTTCCATGTGTTTAGCAATATAAAGTCATCACCGCCATGGTGGTGTAGCTTTGGCAGCAATTCATTCTTGTGTTTGGCCTTTATCTAATTATCTGAAAAGATAGCTTTTCAGGACTTCCAGTTGACTGTCTAAGGATAAAATTCTCCACTGTGCAGCAAATTTTCTAAACCACACTGTTTGCTGGATTGATATCTCTGTCTCTATTTCTGTCTGTCTTTCTCTCTGTCTCTGTCTCTGTCAGAAGAGGTCATCAATAGCACATGACCACTGGTTGACCTATAGACTGGATACTGGCAATTGGAAGCTCCTTACCTGTTTCCCTGATCTTGGAATGTAAGTTTGGCCCACTGTTCCCACACTATAAGCCATTTCAAGGACACAGCCTTGAAAGAACAATGTGCTGTTGATGCTCTCTGAACTGTGCATGTGACTGAACCCCATTAGGCCTCAGCATCCACTTTTAAGATTCTGCTGGGCAGGCGCATAAATCTCTTTATCTTGTGGTCATCTAAGACAAGCCTCATATGTATGTTCTCTTGCTTATTAAAACTACCGCCTACTGATCTGGAGTGGTCTGACTCTGCCTTCGGTCTCTCATTACTTTGCCCACTGTTTATAAGGCCCAGTTTTGAACTTCATTAGGGAAACTCTTTCTCTTTTGGGACAGGAACTAACTCAGTAGGATTAATATTTGCTTGTAACTCTGTAATATGTCTAGGATTAATAACAACTAAACTGAGTTTATAGCCCCTTATTACTTAGAAGTCTCTTTTCATGAAACAGGCATCTGTTTCTACCATCCAAATGCATAGTTTTTTAACTAGTAGGGATAGAGCTCTTTAAAGACAGTGAGAACTCATTTTCCTTAGTATTCCATATTTTGGGGAGAATATTGTCATAAACTCCATAGATTTTTCTCTCTGGAGAACCAGTGCATCCAAACTAATATGTTTCAATGCCTTTGGATTTGTAAGGCTGGTTTTAAGTCATTTTTGTAAAGACCACAGGCTTAAGTGTATTTAAACATTGAGGATAAGGCAATAGAAGAATGAGAGAAATGAAAAGACAGTGGAAGTAAGCCTCATTCAAAAGGAATTATGCAGACATTCATTCTAGTCCTCAGGTAAGTACGCTAATTTTTTTTACAGGAATGAATGCTTTACCTTCTGTAACTGGAATAAAGAGTAAAAGGCAAGGAAAAAACAATGCGAAATCCAGATTGAGATAAAGCAGAGTGTTGAGGACTTGCCCAGTGGATAGTTTTACCTCTTCTCAGAAGATGAAGCATCCAAACCATCATGGCCTTTAGTGTCAAAACAAAATATTTGACATTTGGCATGACACAAATGTTAACTGAAACCATCTTAATTTCCTTCCTTTGTGTTAAACAGCATAGAGTAAGTAAAACTAATGTAATTTAATTATGTTCTCTAAGAAATACTTCCTACTGGATGTATTTGACCCAGTTAAGATAAATTATTTATCAAGACTAACAGTTTACTCATCAAGACTCAGTTTAGAAATTTCCCTTTGTTGTTTCCATCAATTCAAAGCTACTATGTCATAAACTCAACTCAAACCCAACCAGATCCCCACTTTCAATATCTGCCTGACAATCACCAAATCCAGACCTTGAAAACTATGACTATTCTCCCTTATATCCTCATTTGGAGGTGCAACTGAGATTATTTCAAAGGAAAGTTAACCTTTTCTGTCATAGATCTAAGAAACTTAGCTTTGCTTTATCATCAGGTTCATTGTACATTCTTTTAGGTGATTGGTCATCACTAAAACTGAATTTTAATTGCTTTTTTGGATATCTAAAGGTAACTAGTTTAATTTATTCCACATATAAAATATTCATAGACCTAATATTTTTTCCAATTATATGTACATTCCTGAATTTCATAATAATACATGTAATAACTCACGTAAATTAAGGAGCAATGTATTTGTAAATAATGTTCAAATATTCTGAATTTCTTCATAAACACTCTAAGGTATTTATTATGACTTTCTTCTAGGCTTTACACATGGAAAAGTCTAGACAGGAGCCTATATCTTCTTATGGGGATGCTGTCTGGTCTACATGTCTGTTCTAAGTCTCCTTAACTACTGGGAAATAGCACTTCTACAATTTTAATTTATTTGGAAGCTACAGAATTTAGTACTCTTCTGGTGGTTGATGTCTTCTATAACATGTAGAACTATTCATAAACAATTACATTTTTTTTAATTGAGGTTTAACCTGTTTTTGAGTGTAAATTCTAATTCTTCTTAGTTTAATTTATGTTAGGTTAATAGCCATTGGAAAAATTGGATGTTGGCATTTTTTAACCAAATTTTAGAATTTTTTATATAGCTGAAATTACTCTTGCTTTATCTCTCTGTCCATTTGTATCCATCTGCCTCTTTTTCTCAAACATACATCTGTACACACAGGTGCGTGCACAGGCACACGTACGAGTGCACGCACACACAGACACACACGTCTTGTTTCCTTTCCATGTTTTCATGTCTCTGACTTTTATAGAATCTATGTTTAGGCAGTGGGGACAGCAGCAATCTAAAGACAGATTCCATCAAGGCCTTATCTGTTAGAACCTGCAGTGTTTGCATTTGGATTCGATATCTAACAATAATGTGGTATTTTATAAACATTAGTGAGAATGATTTTGCACTGGTCAGCAAAGGTAAAAAAATAGGTGCTTTGGGAAAACAAATAAAAAAGGAATTGGATCTGTCTCAATAAATTGCACAAATTGTAAATATCCTAAAGATGCAGTCGCTTACTCTGGCAAAGGGAAATAAAGCTGACAATTATGTTTTAGAATGAATAGGTGAGTAATGTGATGGCTAAACATTTTCTTTACACATATTCTTTTATTAAGTGCAGCACTGTATTTATTTATAAAACACAGTTTTTATTCCATATGCCTATTCAATTCTTCAGATTTTATTTTAATGTCAATTAAAATTTACATTCAAGTCATGCTTCTTTTCTATTCTGGTTTGTCTCTGCAGATACACTTGTTCTATCAATTTAAACATAATTATAAAATAATCTTTCACAAATATTATAGATAATAACATTAGGGCGTTTATAACTTCTGTTTCTTAATTTATACACATTAAAATTTCATTTGAAATGAAAGAACCTTGAATATTTGAATATGAAGCATATTTTAAAGATATTCAATAGGGTCTCTAGCATAGTGTGCTCCAAAGCCCTATAACTGGCCGTGTTTGATTCAGATTATATGGCCTGAACTAAGTCAGAAGCAACTTGAAAGAAATTACTTCTGGCTTCAGCAAGGCAAAACTTAGTTTAATTATGCACCATGCATTCCTCTTTGGTTTTAGAGATCAGAACCTGACATTTTATTCAGGTTAGGGTCTGAGCAAAGTTTTGTCCAATGGGAAAAGTGATAATTCTTTTAAATTTTATAAGTACATGCTGTTATGCAGAAACTCTATGCACAGAAATCTGTCATTTCAAAATTGTTAACTCAGGACTTTGTTTTGATATGGATTAATAAAATTACCATATCAGATCATTTTCACTATCCTCATTGAGTAGAGAGCCCTAAGAATCTGCTCCTTAAATTAACACTCAGGGCAAATATAATCTTCCACTACTTTATTCACAGCTGTGTAAGTTCCAATATACATGAATGTACAAAGTACATTTATTGCCATATTTTGAGGAACTGTCTCTTATTCTTGAATCATTTCTAATGTTTAATCTACATCAACATTTTCATTTCTTCATGTCTGTACTTTTTACAAGCAATTATAAAACAAGGTCTCATAAACCAAAAAGAAGACATGCTCTCATGTACACTGTGGGGAAAGAAATTTGATAGAATTTACTGTTTAGAACAATGTAGTCTGTCTGTCCGTTTGATTAAAATATTATTTCTTTCCTATTATGTTTTAAAGTAATGTTCTAAACATTAAACCAAGACTTAGAAAACTTTGCTTGGTGTTAACTTTTCACTGTTTGGTTATATTTTCAGTAGATCTAGTATTTTTAAGCACTTTGACATTTATAGAAGTACTGTAATTTTATTAAATGTGTATAACTACATAGTTTTTAAGACTCAAATATGCCTTCATTATTAAAATAAAAGGACAATCAAATTCAATAAACATTTACTTCATCAGTGTCTTTTTAGAAATATATTTCTACAAAATAAATCCAGCAATATTTCTCTAAAAATATTGTGTAGGAGCTCTGCAACTTGGTCATTGTATTTTAACTTCATATACTATAAGTATGATCTTTTGTACTATCTAAAGGCATAAGTAGGTTTATTTTCCTAATAGTCTTTCTGAGCTATGTTTTTATATTCTCTTGGGAACATTGATTTTACTGTCAAGTGAAAGCACCAATACATCAGTTGTAACTTCATGCACTTAATTGTAATATCATTTATTGATAAGTAACCACGTATCCTATATTGCCCAGGACAGTCCCAATTTATACCTTTTGTTTAGTTTTAATTATAAATTATGTACCTTTTCCCCTTTTGCAAGTACCCTGGTTTCTATGATAGAATTATCTATTTGGACCTGTTAGGACATTATCAAGAGGAGTAAGACTTGTATTATAACAGAAATTCTCCCTCTTCTGGAATTTGTCTTATTTTTTTCTTTATAACTACACTTTCTGCCTACTTCCAGTTGTGAATAAACATAGACATTGGTAAACATTGTTGATGCATGACCTTTGCCCATATGTGATGGTAGGTAGACGGCGCTGCATTGAGCAAATGAAGAAACTGCTGCTTGGATCAGCAGTCACTTAAGAGGAAAGATCATTTCTCCTTTCTTGCTATTTAGCCAAGCATTTACTGTGGGGATTTCCAAAGACCTAGTATTAGGGTTTCCGTCAGAAAGTTGATGGTCATACACACGTAGCAAGAAAGCAAATAGTTTGAAGTCAAAGGGCACGATTCATTGCATTTATTCCATACATATTGTTAATTTAAGATGTGCTTTCTATTTCTAAAGGTCAAGAAATATCAATTTGATAGCTTATTCTTGTTATACCTAATATTTTCTTTACTTTACATGCAAACACATCCAACAGCCCAAAAGGGGCAAAGGAAAATCATGTAAATTGCCTGATCTTTGTTCAGGGCAAAAGCTGAACTTAGCAGCTCTGCTCATCCAGCTTCAGAGAGAAATCAAATATCACAGAAAGTTTTGCACTGCAGAGTGGCCTTTCTGGCCTTCCTATTGGACAGTATAAAGATATAAAGGAGCAATAAGGACTGAGAACAGAGATTGTATGGTTATATAAGCTCCTTATCGTGTGGTTACCCCCAATGGTATACTGGAGCTAGCTTCTCCTGGCTTGAGAAAGCAAATTATGAACATCTTTCCCCAACTCTGAATTCAGTGATATTATGTTGATAATGTGAAATCAGCCTGTGGAGAATATTTACACAAAAGATATTGGCAAATTGTACAAATCAAGGATTTTTTTTTCTTAAGGAACTAACTTTAAACATTTACCAGAACACCATGAGTTAATCCTCTCATTCATTCAAATTTACTGATAATGTTAATTCACTGCATGATACCTATGACTATGGCCCTGGCTGGTTTAGCTCAGTGGATTGAGCGTCGGCCTGCGAGCTAAGTGTCGCTGGTTCGATCTTCCAGTCAGGGTACATCAGAGAAGGAAAACTCTGACTCCAAAAAACCTCTGCTGCCTTGCGGCATACCTCTTCAGGGGAAAGGCTAAGGGAGTAAACCCCGACAGAAAATCCGGAGCCGGAGTCCCTAAGGCGGTTTGACGTTGTAGTCAACACCGGCAACTCCTGCGGCGCACCTGAACCCAAGCTGTATCGACTCCGTCTTTCCCTTGGACCCTTCAGCTGCGAAGAGAGGGGGGGTCTGCTGCATGGGCAACAGCAGACCCTCCATATTACCCTGCCCAGGCTCTGTAGCTTCAGCTTCACTGGAGAGGACACTCCAGCGTCATCGCAAGATGTCGATTCAACACGGGAGGAGACAGATACCGTGTCACTCCCGAGTCGGACTGCACAGCCATTCTCGGCGGTGCAGATAGACTCTTAAGAAACTACACCATTGTCTCTCGAGATGGACGGCTGCCGACGACGACGACCTATGACTAATAACTTGTATTTACTAGGGGGACAGAATGCCTACACATTGTCTCATATTTTTATGCATGTTTTCCTTTGCACAAGTGGGATCATTCTAGTCCATCTTTTTGTCCTTCATTTTTTTTTTTTCACATAATAATATATGTTGGGACATTTTCCCAAGTCAGCATATGCAAATCTACTCCAATTTGTGTTAACAACTGCACTACAGTCCATTTTGTGGCTTCACCCAAGTTTATTCGCCAGGTCCCTTTAGATGAAAAGCAAATAGATAGTTTCCAGTTTTTAGCTATTTTAAAGAATTCTGCATTGACCCTTTTTTCACACCCTGCCCTTGTATAAGCTACTCTTATATTCTATAGAAGAGAAAATGTTTAATCAAAATGTAGGTGCATTTTAAACTTTAATATATAGTGTTAATTTGTACTCTTAAACATATGGGTAAAACTTAGGATCATTTAAAGTACACTTTAAAACAGCTAACTCTTTTCTCCTCCTCCTCCTATATGCCTTCTCCCTCCTTTTCCTTTTTCTTTAATGGCAGGTTACATCAGATTTGAGAATACACTGACAGGCATGTTCTTTCTATCCTTTCAAATAGATATTTCTAGTAGAAGAATAATATAGCAGAGATGAAAATGTCAGCATTCTCTTTAACTTCAGCAAATAATTATAAAGTATTTATATATTAGGCAAGATATGCTTATAAGATTCTGGGCCCTCATCAATTGAAAAGGCAAGTCTGTTCTCTTGCCCCATGTAGCTTACATTCTAACAGTAGAGTCAAAGCAAAGAGAGTGAAGTGTATTTGACAATGTCTACTCCATACATTTGTTAGGTCATTCCTTCTGTAATATTCTTTCTACTTTTTAAAACTGGATCAAAACCAGTTGCTCTCAGGTATGATTCCATCCTTCACCATCCTGAGAAAATTCCTTTTTTTTTTCTTTTATGTATTGCATCTCATCTCCTTCTTTCTTAGCTTTCCCTCTCATTTTTGAGAATGATACATGGAAAGAGCATTTTTGGACACTTGGCTGTTATAAAGTGTCATTATTCTTTCTTCATACTTTCTATTCCCTAGCTTGAATAAGAATTCTGGTTGGCAGTAGATTTCTCTTAGAACTTTACAGAATATGTCCTATTATTTTCTAGCTTTTATTATTGCTGTTGTGCAATCTGATTGGTAGCATATAACCTATATTTCCTCTCTTACATTTTGAAGACATTTTTCTTTATCATAAGTATTCTGCAATTTCCAAATAAAGTTTCTTAGAGCGATTTTATTTAAATTAATTTTTCAGAGCATTCAGTAGACCATTTCTATCTGGAAACACATTTCTCAGTTGTAGAAGCTGGAATATGAAGAGTGGGCCAAAGGAGCAGTCTTCTTTGATGCAGGCAATAAGGAAGTGTCTTAGGAGAATTTAAAAATAATATTAAAACTGACTAAAAGATGCTCTTATTTTATTACCATGTGCCAACAATTATCCCCCCAAATCTATTATTAATCTAGTTTCTGAACAATTGTTGGGATTGTTGAGTTTTAATAATATGAATGTAACCTTCAGATGAGCACATTTGCATTGCTTATAGTAAATAGCATTCTGTATGAAGATTAATGTGGAAAATTCCTAGTTATATAGTTAGTTCTCTCATCCAGAAGGTCCCACATTCATGTGTGGTGGGTAAAAATTGGGAGGGATACCCTGGGAGTGAGCAATCCCAGCCCCGGACCAGGGTTCTACCATGGGGAAGATAGACCCCATTACTTCTGACTGTAAAAAGCAGTGGGGATTGAGTCAGTAGAAGAAACTGCCAGCTTTTCACCACTTAACAGGCCAGAACAATCTTAGAACATATGCAAAACTACCCATTTGGGGATTCACCACTGCAGCAGCAGCTGAAAGCATGCCAGTTACACATGGGAAGTGGGTGAAGTGACTGGAAATGGAGGAAGTAATAGGCAAACTGCCAGAAGCCAAGCAGCATTATTCCCTCTTAGAGTCCTCCCTACAGAGCCACAAGGAGGTGAAATGAGTTGCCCTACCTTGGCAATGACTTAAGGCTCCACCCCACATAATTTGGAGGTACCTTTTCTACACAGGCCATGCTACTAAGACAAGGAGTAAAAGCAGCTCTACCTCATACACAGAAACAAACACAGGGAGACTGCCAAATTGAGGAGCAAAGAAATATGGCCCAAATAAAAGAACAGGGAAAAAATACAGAAAAAAAAAACAAAACAAAACAAAACTAAATGAAGCAGAGATAGCCAACTATCAGATACAGACTTCAAAACACTGGTCGTCAGGATGCTCAGAGAACTCTTGAGTATGGCAAAAAAATAAAGGAAGAAATGAAGGTTACACTAAGTGAAATTAAGAATAATCCACAGGAAACCATCAGTTTCAAACCAACAATTAGGAACATAAGAAAGAGATAAACATTCAACCAGAACAAAAAGAAGATTCAAGAATTCAAAAAGATAAAAATAGGCTTAGGAACCTTTGGGACATCTCCAAAATTGCCAGCATCTGAATCATAAGAATGCCAGAAGGAGGAGAAGAAGAGCAAGAAATTGAAAACTTATTTGAAAAAATAATGAAAGAAAACTTTCTTAACTTGGTGAAGGAAATACACATACTAATCCAGGAAGCACAGAGAGTCCCAAACAAGTTGGATTCAATGAAGAATGCACCACACCATGACACATCATAATTAAAATGTCAAAGCTTAAAGGTAAAGAGGGAATCTTAAAAGCAACAAAAGAAAAGCAGAGAGTTATCTACAAAGGAGTCCCATAAGGCTATCAGAAGATTTCTCAAAAGAAATTTTGCAGGCAAGAAGGGACTGGCAAAAAAGTATTCAAAATGATGAAAAGCAAGGACTTACAACTTACTCTATCCAACAAAGCTATCATTTAGAATGGAAGGACTGAGAAAGTGCTTCTCAGACAAGGTAAAGTTAAAGGTATTCATCACCACCAAGCCATTATTACAGGAGATGTTTAAGAAAATGAAGATCAAAACCATGAATATTAAAAAGGCAACAAATTCACAACTATCAAAAACTGAATCTTTAAAAAAAAACTAAGCAAACAACAGAACAGGAACAGAATCATAAACATGGAAATCATTTGAAGGGTTATCAGCTGGGAGGGGGAAGGGAGAGAATGGCAAAATGGTGCAGGGATTAAGAAGCATAATCAGTAGGTACAAAATAGACAGGGGGATGTTGAGAGTAATACAGGAAAGGGAGAAGCCAAAGAACTTACATGCACAACCCATGGACGTGAACTAAGGACGGGATTGCTGGAGGGAAGGGGGATACTGGGCAGAAGAGGGCAAAGGGGAAAAGATTTGGGACAACTGTAATAGCATAATCAATAAAATATACTTGAAAAATCAAATTCAGTGTGGGTAATACAATAAGCATAATAACCTATAAATCTTATATTTTTAGAATAGATTTCTTAAATAAATTGGAATATCTGCCAGTTTTAGACTTGGTAAATATAATCAAGTTACTTTGTAGAAAGGATACACTATTGGGATATAATTCCTGATTGTTTTATATCAGGTTAATTTAATTAACTGTCATATTAAAAAAGACAAAGTTATTATTATCCACAGATGTACAGCAGAGCATGGCTCTGGTAAGTTTTAAGTTTTGGAAACAAAAACCATAATGGAAAGTAACAAGAGGAAATCAAGCATCTGGAATCCTGTTTGTTGGGTGCTCTATGTGAAAGTGCTGGCAGGTTCATTAGTAAGTGGTCCAAATAAAAACACAGGTGAATCTTTAGCTTTTGAATTATGTCAATAAAAGTATTTAAATAAATGAAATTGGTGATTGCAAAACCAATACTGAAAAATGGCTTCACAACAGCTAACATTCTTTAGATTATCTGACCCCCACTCCCCCCAAAAGTGCTCATATAATTTTCTCAGATGACTAAGATCAGTGACTTTGACTTGGATGGCCCCTATTTCCCACCATTCACTAAATTAACACATTATTGGCTGAATGTATTCTGTGCTTACTCAACTGCCTGTTGTTTACCGATGAAATAATTTGATGTAGAAAGGATTCTTTTTATTGGAATCCCTCTGGGATATGGTGACTTAAATATATTAACTAACTCATATACTGACAAAGAGCCTTGAAAAAATATATTAAAGAGGTCCCTTTCACTTTCTATGTCCTCATCCAATTCAAAATTTGAATCTGTTATAAGTAAAATCTGAGAATCCAGATGAAGAAGGTATTTTATTTCTAAAGATCTTGGCTAACTTTCAATAATTGTTCTTTGTTGATTTAACATAAGCATAACTCCTGTGACTTTCTATTTGGTCTCTTAGGACTAAGCTTTACAAGGGTTACTTGAACTCTCAGGTTTAGAGCACAATAGGATGTTGCATGTAAATGCAGAATCACATGAGACAATAGGGTCTTGAAGTGCACTGGAGAAGAGACTTGAGCTCAGAATTAGTTCCTTCCAAACAAGCCCCAAACATTACCACCCAATGTTTTGACTTGTAGGTTGGAGGCACTGGTTCCTTACTTCAATAGGAAATAATTACAGAAAGTTACCAAATGGCACAAGTGCTCTGGAAAACAGGTTTCCCTGAAAAGATATGAAAACCATAAAAATTTATATAATATCAGATTCTAAATAATATCGTTCCTCTTTTAAATGAAAAATGATGCTTCTTACAAAGATTTTTCACATAAATATACATATATATACACATCTTGGTAAAAATAAAAAATAAAAAATAAAAAATTCTACTAATCATGTTTTGTAATTTAGAATTAACATTTTATTTTGCCTCTTTGTATTTATTTC
This sequence comes from Furipterus horrens, assembly GCF_987537825.1. NCBI lineage: Eukaryota > Metazoa > Chordata > Mammalia > Chiroptera > Furipteridae > Furipterus > Furipterus horrens. Next base: position 29,342,060 of record NW_028327174.1, read on the forward strand.
ACTAATGCACAGGATTGGACCAATGCCAAGCCTGAGGTTGGTACCTAGTAACTATTAGATTGATAGGTGGATTGATTGATTGATTCTGCCAACCAAGGAAAACAATGGCTGGTACGACTTTACTAAAGCTGTCTTTCAAATAAGACGATCTATTTCTACAACACCAGTTTTTACTTCCAATTAAAATATAAATGCTGAGGTTACTGAAGAGTAGGATTATTTCTGGTTGAAAGATAGTCATAATTTATAAATAGCACATCATTCCAAAAGTTATTCAAAAAAGTGGAGTGATTTGGTTTACTCTATTTATTAAGTAGCAGTCAAGATAAATTCTACTTTGGCCCAATAGATAGCTACTTATTTGCTGTAAAGTTTTCTTTAAAAGAAAACTGAGGTTGAAATGAGAATGAGATATATAAATAAATCTTGCTTTTTTATGATTATATATTTAGTAAAAAATAGCTAGCATGGCTCATACAAATCTCCATTATAGAACAGTTTTATTTAGTGTATTCATAAATCATCAGGAACTGGAAGTTAAAATTAAACCTAATAATTGAACAGATAGTATAATATAAGAATGTACAACAAGGACAAAGAATGATAGAGAGAAAATGAAAGCAGTATCTCTATGATGAAAAAACACATGCATAAATTGATTGGATCTGCTTGGTCTATTCCAGCTGGTGCCAGCACGTTTCACATTGTGATGATGTGCTTCAGTAAAAACTTTGGAGTATTTTGGGTGTTCACCTAGGACTCTTTCCTTGCTTTCCTTTACATAATTCTGGTCGAAGTCAGTCTCCTGGACCTGATTTTGGTAGATGTCTAAACAAGACATTCACTTTGTAGGGAGATTCATTGAAAGATATTAATCTAGGGGAGTATCCTGATGAGATTTGCATTTTAGAATGATTTGCCCTGTATTTTGGAGGTGGATTGTAGGGTAGCCTCAGGCAGATTGACCAATTAAAAAGGTATTGTAATGCTAGAGATGATAAGGCCTTTAATTAAGGCAGGCAGAGAAGGAATGGAGAAAATGAAATGAATGAAGAGTTTGTAAGTGAAAGTATTTACAAACCTGGGTTAACAACTAGAAATAGGAAGTGAAGAAAAAAATATTTTTTAAATGATTGAGGATTCTGTGATAAATGTAAGCAGGTTTTTTATTGTTTTGGAAGGGTATGTGTGCACATTTGCCTGTTTTATATACTGATATACTTATTCCAAGTTCCCAGGATAGTGTCTGGCACATAGAAATCATTAAATATTTACTGGAAAAAAACTAATAAATGACTTAGGTAACTAAATAAACAGTGGTGCCGTGAGACGTGTAAGAGTGGAAACAGGGTTGGAATATAAGTAATAGAATGTTTATTTTTAGACATTTTAAATTTTAGGGAACTTAGAAATATCAATTTAGAAATACTAGGCATCTGAATAAACAGCTTTAAACCACATGATGGAGAAAGGTATGAGCTGAAGAGCTTGAAAGTGATTAGCACATGGGTTTGGTTCAAGTGGTGACTATGGTTTAGATTATCTAAAAAATATATGATGAAAAGGAAGTGTATAGGGCCAAAGATATATCTCCAGAGAATGTTAATATTTAAAGAGCATTTAGGGGGAAAGGCAATTGCAAGTGACAGTAAGTGTTCCAAGAAGTAAGATTACCAGCAGTGCAAGATGTAGCAGAAATCCAAAGTAAAGGGGTTTCTAGAAGGAAAATGTGAACAATATTGCTAAATGCTCAAGATAAGATGACCAAATTAATATTATATATTTGGCAACTAACAGGTCATCAGTTTATTCTCTCATCTTTATTCATTTAATGAGCTGGCGTTTTGCTAGGGACTGGTCCTATCATGTTATATAAACCAGACATTCTTCCTTCCCCAAATATTTTATAATCTACTGTAAAAGAAAACAAAGAGTAGGAAAATACATTAATAACATTGCTTTATTTTTCCACTTGTTATAAAGTGATGCATTTTATTAGGAAAAATATGTGATATTATAATAGAGTTATGGAGGGATGTAGAGGTCATGTACATCAGATAGAATAAAAAGAATGCAAGTATTTTCTCTAGGGAGAATGAACTAGCCATGAGAAGATCAGATGGAAGAAGAGCATTCTGGGTTGAGGAAGAAAATTAGGGCACAGGCCCTAGGGCTTCAGTGTGCTTGGAAAGTTCTAGAAAATGAAAGAAAATGAAAGTGGCTGGAAGCGTTGTAGGCAAGGGAACATGTGATGAGAGGTGAGGTCAAGGACAGGTAGGTGCTCTGCCCTGTAGGGATATATAGGTTAGATTAAAGAAGGTTTTTTTTTAAGTGCAAGAACACAAAGGGGTAAAGAATCATTTTTATAACATTTTAAACATGATTAACTAAGAGAAAAGCTTAAAAATACACAAGGTTGAAAGAGCAGATTGGTCTTTGTCTAGATAAGATGCCAGTGGCTTGGACTAAAGTGATCCTAGTGGAAAGAGAGAAATGGACAAAGTTGAGCAGAGCTCACAGAATGGATAAATGTGGATCAAGGTCTAGCTTCCCTTAAGATGATTTTCCAGGTTTTTGAAACCACATATAAACAACCTCTAAAATTTAGTTACCATAAATGGATTGGATGACTAAAATGCACAGGAAAACTCTGTTATAAAATGTCCAACTGTGAATTTAATTTCATTCCAAGCCACATGACTTTTACCTAATAATTAAAGATACTTAAAAGTGAATTTCCTTCATAACAAATAAAGCCTATACAGCATCAGAAAATAAGGAAGGAAAGAAAGAAGGAAGGAAGAAAGGGAAGAAGGAAGGAAGGAAGGAAGGAAGGAAGGAAGGAAGGAAGGAAGGAAGGAAGGAAGGAAGAAGACTGACTAGGGGTGCTCACAGAGTACATAAAGGAAAGACCCTTGTGATGATGACACAGTGAGCAGGTGATCATCTACAGGCCAAGGAGCCCAACCCTGCCAATACCTTGATACTGGACTTCCAGCCTCCAGAAACTGTGAAAAAATACACTTCCATTGTTTAAGTCACCCAGTGTGGTATTTTGTTAAGGAACTCCTAGAAAACTAATACAATCACCAAAGAAACCTCTAACTCATTAGTGATCACTCCTCATTCCTATATCCCACAGTTTCTGGCAACCACTGATTTATGATTTTTGTCTCTATGAATTTGCCTATTCTGGATATGAAAAATAAATGGAATTGTATGATTTAGAAGATGCTCAATTATAAAACCTTAGAGAGGAAGTCAGTAGAGGCAGAGTGCATAGCTGGTCTGGACAAGGGGTTTTGGGCAAGGAGATCAGGGCAATTATATGGAGGCCAATGAAGGCTAGTGGTGAAGTGATGAACCTCCTGCTTCAAAGAAGTAGATTAAACTGAAGAAGGGTCACTCTCACAAATTGCTAAGTAGCTAACTACCTGCTCATCACATCTTTGCAGCAAATTTCAGCACAAAATAAATGCTTTAATTGACCTCAGAGATGAATATTTAAAGTCTCTTGGATACTACTATGGTTACTACTATGGTGACTCCACTTATCAATACTACAAATCTATTCTTCAAACAATAATTATCTCAAGTCTTTCTCAACAACTAAAACAACCTCGCCCCCTTAATTCAAATTAAATTATTAGTTCCTTTAATATTTACCTAAAAATTTGAGAGACATATATATTCACATATTCATATATATTTATTCACAACCTGACACAATATTTTTCTACTTATTATACCAATTTCTCACATCTGGTTTTGCTATAATAAATAAGGATTCTTAATTGTCAAATACATATAATAAGTGGTTTGTAGCCTTTATTCTAACAGAAATTTTTCTGCTACAAATTCTTGAGTTTGAAGATCATTTCCTTTCTATTTTTAAATTATTGAAATCCTTGTACTCTGTATTATATTTTTCAGTCTCCTCCTTAGGCACTTTATTATTTTTTTTTAATGTGTCCTTTATATGTTGGTATTTCTCATCTGGGACCATGATGTTTCTAAATTTTATACATTATATTTGGATTGTTTTATGTAACCTCAGACTTACAATTATCACCAACATATGGTTGGCCCCTAATTTATATAACACACATATATATATATATATATGCCACATCTGAATTAGTATCTCCCATAAATATTCTTTTCCCTTTATGTGGCTATTGCCTTAGCTGATGGTCTGTCCATTTGGTACTAGAGAGCAACTTGTAATTTCTCCTTCATCCTATCACTCATCACATGCACGCATTTCTACTACGTATGTATTGGCTTTGTTGCCACCTTAACAACACTGGCCACAGCTCTAGGCCAGATCTCCATTGTCTCTGAACTATAGTAAGAGTCTCTTAACCTGACTTTTATCTTTAGTCTCTCCTACTTTCCTCCTCTTCCTGGAATGTTTATTCCATCGCCAGCTCCCTCCCTTTCCCATTGCCATACCACCCAGAGCAGACCTACTCCATGAACTACACAACAGGGCATCAAAGGCCTTCAATTGTATCATCATCCTTTGCTACTTTCTACCTTGCTCTCAACATTGCTACAACCTAAATTGCTTATGTTCCTTACAGGAGCTGATCTATAGTTGTCACTTAGAATTTCCCTCTGTGGTAAAACCCCTTCCCACTCTTCAATAGGTCAGAATTCAGGCATCATCTCCAAGATAATTTTACAATCTTTCCTATTATATCCCAGGTCATTGGTGCTCTTTCTCTGCATTTCTGATAATATCCTATATAGAATTGTACTTATCTATTCACCACGTTCAAATATGTAATACACACATACACATACACATACCTTGAAGGTAAGGATTGTGTAGTTTCTCCAGAAATTGTCATAGTGCCTAAAATACAGAGAGGCTAAAAAATATTAATAGAAAAAACATGTGAATAAGTGAATATGTATTTGCAGTTGCCAGGGATTTGGGTAAATACTCTGACAAAAATACCAACAAAACAAAAATGTTTTCTGAGTACTCTCTGATCCCTGCCCTTTCACAGGTAGAGTCTTGTTCCTTGGCTTCTACTTTTATTTCGTATAAAGAGCCTCATGGTTGCTGCAGGCACCTATGGTCAGAAGGAAGGGCAGCTAGGTAAAGGCGATGCTCATGTGGAAGGTTAAGTCTCCTAAGGATGTGTTCCAGCCCTAAACACAGCAGCCCTGAAGGACAGAGATATGTGTTAAATGCTAGTATATGTGGAAGTGTGTTAGGTAATGTATTTTTCACTGGGTGAATGGAAAAGATTTCAAGACCACAATCATTCTCCTGCTAGATTATTGCTTTCCTGGCTATTTTATTCAGGTAACAAAGTTCAAGAATAGTATTTGTATCCTTTTGATTATTAGCCATTACACATTAAAATTTAAGTAGTGCCAAAGGGATGCAATGCCCTACTTTTGTCAGTTTTTGAGGGGCTTTTTATAGAACTGTGAATTCAACAATAGGTCAATAAAAAATTCTGACCCACAAATGCAGACTAACTGACCAACTGACAGCAGGGTCAGGTTGCACAAGTTTGAAGGAGAGGGATAAGAAGGTATAAAACAAAAAACAAACAAACCATAAGAGCCAAGTACCTGCTCATAGAAAATATAAACATACATATCTGGAATGAAAAATTGATCCTCAGCCAAAAACAAAAAGTTTAGTCTTAAGTGTCTACACAAATGAACAGAAAATGTAGAACCTGTGCTAACTAATGTCTTCGCAGAGGCCCCAGTGCCCCTCCCTTTCTGAGTCCCAGTCGCCAACATCAATGGCACTAATATCATGTATTCCGTCTATTAAATTTAGAAAAGAATTGTTCTGTCTACCTGCATAAAAAATTCATTGCTCCCTGTACTGTAAGTGGCTTTGTGTTTAATATAGGTATATCTTACTTGTCAAAATGCTTTTTGGGTTAAGAAAATTTTTTAATTCCCTGCTGTTATTTATTATCATATTACATTTTTAACTGTTGATGTTTATTTTTTATTTGACATTCAATGAATTTTCTCTGAGCCTGCCTTTTTAGTGCTGGCTGATGTTTTATATCATATTGATTCCCAATATTTTAAACTGACCTGCTGATGTGAGGGTTACACTGGGAAGTAAGATGTTTACATCTCACTATGAATAGCAGATAAATGAAATAATAAAGGTTGTCAAAAGCTGAGGAATAAAGTAAGCCAGTTCTTGTTTGCTCTCAAAGATATATTGCTATGGAGCTTAGAGCTAACTAACTTCATAATGGACAGAGTGAAGTGGTTCTGGGTATCAGGCTACTCTTTTAAACATTTTAGATACTGAAGAAGAATTTATAAAAAATACTATTCAAATAGAGAGTATAATATTGTTCCATCATAAAGTACTTTATTGAAAATAAAAACCTTACTATATTGAGATCTAGATACCGATTGCTTTCTATTCTGTGACCCAACCTTGAACAAGTTATGTAGCCTGTCAGTGTTTGGGTTACTCATATATAAAATGCAAATAGTAATAATACACTTATGATTATTATGAGTGATAGAGTTAATGCAAGTAAGCATTAGAACATCTGGTGCATAATAAGTGCGTAATGAATGTTTGCTATTATTATTACTATTATAATTAGTCACAAGAGAATTGCATATATAAAAATTCTGTAAGAATTACTTTAAACTTATTTCTGTATTTTTTTGAAATAAACACATTTATTTCATATAATGTCATTAATTGTCTACTTTTTCTGATTCAAGAAATGACATATTTCTTTATTATGCTATTCTCAATTTCACGGGTTGATTTGAGTTCCCATCTTTGGTCTCTCAGAGACCTTAATTCATACCCTTTTGTGGCATTTACCATGATGTATCATAGTTATCTTCTCACATAACTATATCCCCAAGGAAGATGTTCAGTTCTTAAAGACAAGGGCAATATATTATTCTTAGTTTTACCTTCAGGATTGAGAAGAACTATTGGCAAATATTGCTTGTTCATAATACAATGTCTGTCCAGATAAAGTCTAGCCATTGTTAATATAATGAGAATGATCTGCACGGCATTGATGTAACCTGACAGCCAAAAAGTGTGAACTGAAATGCAATGCATGAACAATGACGACTTCACTGTACTACTCAGTGGGGACAGTAGATGCCACTGAGTGAGCATGTGAACTGTGTGGCCATTGCATTCTGAATGACTGAGTGAGTAGAGCAATGAATATGCATCAAATTTTGCATTTCTCCACTAAAAGTATTTGTATGATTCAGAAGGTTTTTGGGGATGATGCAATGAGAGCAGCACAAATAAAAATGTGATACAAACATTTTAAAGGTTGTTGAGAATATGTTGAAAGGGATCCATGTTCTGGAAGCCCTGTAATAAGCAGAGCACCTGAGAATGTTGAACATGTGCAGGCTGCAATCAACAAAGGTCAGCGACTGACACTGTGAGAACTAGAAGCTGATCTGGGGATTCCAAAAACTACTGTGTCCAAGATTATGACACAGGATCTTGGCACGAAATGTGTCATGACGAAATTTGTTTTGTGGTTTCTGCTACCAAAGCAGAAGGAACATTATGTTGCAGTTGCTAATAATTTGATTCAAACTGCTACCAATGAACTAGATTTCCTCAAGAAGGTCAGAACCAGAGATGAATCATAGGTCTACAGTTCTGATCCTGAAACAAGGGTCCAGTCATCCCAATAGAAATTGCCTGGTTCTCCATGACTAAAGAAGTCACAGCAAAGTTGCAGCAAGATCAAGACCATGTTAATTCTGTTTTTGGATTGGGAAGGTGTTGTCCATCATGAGTATGCCCCTCCAGGCCAAACGATTAATAAGGAGTACTACCTCAACATTCTTTGTCACTTGAGAGATGCAATATGATAAAAACAGCTGCAAGTATGGGCAATTGGTGATTGACAGCTTCATCACAACAATGCACTTGCTCATGCATCACATCTCATGCAGTTTTTTTGGCAAAACATCAAATCACCCAGGTGACTCAGTACCTCTTCCATACCCTGGATTTTGTGCTCTGTGACTTCTGGCTTTTCCCAAAACTAAGATCACCTTTGAAAGAAAAGAGATTTCAGACTGCTGATAAGATTCAGGAAAATACAATGGCAACTGGTCCCAAGATACCTATTTCAAAGGGGACTGAGGAGTCATTTTCCTATGTACAATGTTTCTTGTATCTTCTTCAATAAATGTCTCTATTTTTTATATTACATGGCTGGACACCTTATGGACAGACCTTGTATATTAAGTGAATAATAAATGACTGTCCCTAAGTAAAATGAGTTCTAGCATTGTGCTTACTTGTACTTCCATTTGTCTTGACCCCTTTAACTACCTTAGATACTGGTCTTAAGTGCTTTGTGTTGATAGGTACTAGGGTTTTAAAATTTGTTTTAACATGATAACAAACCTTAAGATAAAAAAGAATGATTGCACAGGTATATTATGTAGCTCTCTCAAAGTATACAAACATTCTAATTATATACCCTTCACAATAGTACTGAAATTCAGATTTAATATAGGAACCAATAGTCGAATGTGACCTTCACTTCTCTAAATCTGGGTGTGAAGATGTACTTTTGCTTCTAAACATTCTGTTGATTTTAAAATAATATGACATGCATTCACTTATGATATTGGCCAATGAGAAGAAATGTGTCTGAAACGCAGGCCTTTCCTGCGTATTGGAAGATGATGAATGAGATGACCAGATCGAGCAGTTGACCTTCTTATATAGATACTAATGCGCAATTTCAGCCAGAGACCACTCTATGCTATGACAAATCAGAAAAACTATGAATTTGAAAATAATTTCACATAAGAATGAATTAATATTGGCAATAAGAAGTTACAAATTAGATACAGTATGTATTAGTTTCCTATGTCATTAACTTAAGCTCAAATATCCTCTTTCTATTTGAAAGATGTAGGTAGCCTCATGCTCACATATGAAAAAAAAACCAAAACATCCATTATAGCTGTCCTTAATTTTTATATTGAAACTGGTTTTGGCAAAAGCATATGTTAAAACTTATTTCAAAAAGGAGATGCCGAACCAGTATATATAGAAATATATGCATATGTATAATGACCAGGTTTTAATAAAGCCTGATCTTCAAAAAGAGACAAGCTATGCTTATTATGCTTAGTTGAATATGCTATAAAGCAGTAATAACAAAAGTAATTTGGAAGTAATAGAGGAAATCTGTACACATACAAATAAAAGACATCAACACTAATTGTGCATTCCTAAAGTATATATAGATGTACATAATATGTACATATTCCATACGTTGAGGTTGATAGCTATTTAACTTCACATTTGGCTTTATTCAGTGTTTGGTTGCCAGCTGCTTTTCTTTTATACATTGTGATTAATTTCATTGTCACTAGATTTTATATTTCTGAAAACGTCCTTTACTGAACTGAGTCGGAAACTATGAAGCTAAGTTGTTGGAGTAGTCTCTATTATAGTCTGATTCTACTCACTGAAATTCTGTGGTCAGATAAAAACCATGAAAGAAGAATAAAAATAATGAAAGCATTTATATTTTCTTTTCAAATGAAACTCTTTACAATGGTGAAGCAGTTTCTAATTTTTTTGTTCCATGTTAATATACATTTCCAAGCTCTTAAACTTCTGAGAAAATGAATTAAAATGAATATGCTTTCTTGATTGGTATGTGAGAAACCCCATAGAATGTATAATACAAAAAGCTACATAGGCAAAATGTTTTATAAGCATGTTTAAAAGGGGAATCTATCAAG